>NC_132780.1:2306377-2398877 GCF_048418805.1 Vulpes vulpes
AGCAAGTTCATTGTATAAACTGATTTAAATTAGTCACTTTTGGAACAAAATCCTTTTTTGCAAAATATCTTATTTTGGGTAATTTTTAGTATCATGAATAATAGAACAAAAAGACCCCACTTTCTAAAATGTCTCCTATTATTTTTATCCTTTTATTAAAAACAATGGAAAACAATTACGATAAAAGATGGTATCAACATGTAGAGCAATTATGTCATAAACCCAGCCACGGCTCAGAAACTTAGCAGGAAGTTCATTCAATAAAAGTATCTTAACTTGCCATCCCTAAATGATAAAATCTCCAGTAGCAGAAAGGAAGTGATGCGGTCACCGATAGTGCGGCAGACACCTGGTCCCGAGAGTATGGCTTTACGGCATCCCTGCTGCCTCGGCGTGGGTGTGGGTCCCTCCCGCGGCCGTGGGCATCCCTGCCAGCCTGTGCCATGCTAAATGCCTCTCGTTAGCTTCCGCTCAGACCCCACGGCGGTCTCGTGAAGTCTGGGCAGACGCTTTCCCCGGGCGAGCAGATCTGGACATAGGAGCATGCATCGACACCGTCCCGCTAAGTGTCACACAGTTCATTCCCCTAAAGCAAAAGAACAGCAAGACTCAGGGAGAGACTTGGGGAAAGTGTGGATCACCACCTAACAACTTAGCAACGCTACAGAAACAAGCAAGCTATGAATAGCAGCTGCCACGAGCGCCCGGCTCCGCTGCAGATAAAAGCAGCACGCTATAAACACAAAAGGCTTCTATCCAAAAATACAGAAAATTATTTTTTTTTATTCCTTAAGAATTTTGCACATAAATCATTGTTGCCAATAAATTTTCGGAAGGTTCCGTCGGGAATTAAATATATATATATATAGAGAGAGAGACAGAGACAGAGAGAGAGAGAGAGAGAATATAGATAGATACATCAAGGTGAAAATCGTTCAATGAGACACAATTAAACCCCGTTCACGAAGTGACAATGGCTAAAGGCCCAACACGGGTGCACAGGTTGACCGAGCCTCGCCCCAGCCGAGCTGCAGAAGACACTGCGCAGGAGCCCGCTGTCCCCGCGAGGGTGAGGCGGCCGGGCCCCAGGAAAGCACCTGCCCGCCCGCCGGGGGCTCAAGGCCCCCCGGAAAGCGCTGCCAGGCAGAGAGAAAGTTTCAACCCCGAGAACTCGGGAAATGGTGAAAATAGCCACCAGGACGGAAACCACCCCAAAATGCCTTCAAGCACCCAGCCGTCAGTGAGACGAGGGGCTAGGAAGTAAGGGGGCGGGGTGGCAGCGTGTCCCCAAGACAGGTGCACCCCCAAGACGCAGGCCCCGGGGAGAGGAGCGAGGGGCCCTGCGGCGCCTAATTCTTTCCAGACCTAACGGCTGATAGAAGTGACGCAGGGGGGATCCCTGGGTGGCTCAGCGGTTTGGCGCCTGCCTTTGGCCCAGGGCGCGATCCTGGAGTCCCAGGATCGAGTCCTGCGTCGGGCTCCCGGCATGGAGCCTGCTTCTCCCTCTGCCCCCCGCCCTGTCTATCATAAATAAATAAAAAAATAAATCTTTAAAAAAAAAAAAGAAGAAGAAGAAGTGACGCAGGGTTTCTCAGCAAACCTCCCGGACCTAAAACGGCGTCGGGACAGTCCAGGGCAGTGTGGCTCTAAACTCCCAGCTCGGAGCCGGAAACGATGCTAAGAATCGGCAAGACCACACGCAGGAGCGATTCCTCACGTGGGTTCGATCCCCGCAGAACCTCACGGAACAGAGGTGCAGGTTCTGCAGAACCACAAAGAGCTGCAAGCCGGGACCCAACCCGAGAATCACACCTGTCCCGCGGGGCCCCGCCCACCAGGCAGGTATCCCAGGGACAGAGGCACCCCGACCCCCGGGCTAGTGCTCCCCCCGAGCTCTAGCAAAACGGCTGCCAGCCCGTGCGAGGCCTCCCCTCACTGGCTTCATCCACTCACATCATGTTATGATCCATCCCTGCTGTTGCCTGTGCCTTAGGTTCCCTCACTGTGGCTGTTCTGAAACATTCCACTGTGAGAATATTATTTATCCTTAAAAAGAAGGAGGAGGAGGAGGAGGAGGAGAGGGTCCAGGCAAAAGCTGTCTTTCCAAGAGCCTACACCTGGAGGGGCAAAGGTGCTCCAGGCTCTGCCCCCCCGCACCGTGAGGGGTGCTATCTGCAGTGTTGGAGGCTGCGCGCTTCCCCAGCCCGCTCCGGGGAGGGAGGGGGAGCTGCTCAGGAGGCCCTGAGTAACCCACCTCTCCCCCCACCTGGGCCTTTACAGGTCGCTGTAACGAAGACTTGGCCAGGTGCAAGGTGCCGGCCAGCAGACGATGCTCCTGACCACCTGGCGGCAGGGAGGCAGGTCTAGCGCGCACCTGGACAAGGGGAGGTGGGGCCCGGAGGCTGATGTCACCCCAACTTGGCTCACTGGACTGGCAAGGACCTCGAGCTACAGGCCCGGGCACTCGGGGCGGGGGGCTCTGGGGGAGCCTTTTCTCCCTGCTTGCAGGATGCTACTGGGTCCTGAGCAGTGCTGACCTCCAGGCCAAGAGAAGGAGAAGGGAGAGTGCCGCTCCCTAAGGGCCGCGTGGAGATGCTCAGCAGGTGCACAGCACGGGCCACCGGGCCAGGCCGCCCCAGGACACATCCTCCACGGACCTGAGTTTCTGCCTCAAGGCCTTCAAATCGTAGCCTGGCAAGTGTCCACGTATTGTCTTGCGCTTCCCACGACGTAAGGAATGTAAAATGGAGTCGGCGTCGCAGGGTGACAGTAATCACACGCAAGTAAGATAGTGTATTTTATCATTTTCTCTTAAAGTTCCTCCCAGCTCCCCCCCCCCCAGCTCCTTATATTCCAAGGTAATCCTCTGAACCCCATTAATCATTCCAGTGTCGAGCCAGGTAATGATGGAAAGGCGAAGGCCTCTGCTCAGGGGGTGCCGGGTGCACGGACGGGGACGGGCACTGCTCCGTGGCGCCGCGCCCCAGCCCCAGTGCCTGCCCTCACGGCACCCTCGGACGTGCCCCCGAAGTGCCCCACAGGTGCCTCTTCTTGGGTGTGCTGCTTTTGAGCTCCTCGCTAGAGAATGAGCACTTCCCGTTACTTTTACGAAGCTTCACGGGGGCCTCAGGCTCCACCTGGAACTTGCACTAAACACCCACCAGCGCCGGGGCTGTGGGAAAACAGACTCAGGTCTGGGAAAGTCAAGGGTCCCAACGGGAGCCGGGCAGCCCGGTCAGGAGCACCCAGTGTGGGCTACGGAGGCCACACATCCTCTCGTCTCCCTGACCTGTGCAACAGCAGGGCCCGTGTGGGACGTGCAGCTTCCCCTCTAGGCTGGGACAGAGAGAGAGAGAGAGAGAGAGAGAGAGAGAGAGAGAGAGAGAGAGATTGCCTGCAAGAGTCGAGGCCAGGAGTAAACCAAGTGAGAAGCACTGAATTTCTGAATGAGTGAATAAATGAATGAATTAGTGAATGAGGGCAGAAGAAAAGAAGAAGGATGACTTCCGTTTGGGGTACTTAGTTTTTTTTTTTTTTCCTATCATCACACGGGCAAGCGTGCGTGTGCGTGTGCGTGCGTGCATGTGTGCTGGGTGTGTACTGTGTCGGGCAACCTGCTTCTTTCCACGCAACGTTGAGGGGTGAGCGTTTCTCTCCCGCGGGAGCTGTTTTAAAGACGCCTCGGTCGGTTGTGAATGCTGAGACAGCCCCGAAGGGGAGACCGTCCACAGTCCCAGGCGCCAGAGGCCAGGCGCCCTGTCCCAGCAGGGAGCACCCACCGCAGCCCGCCGCCGCCGCCGCCCGGCCCTCAGGCTCTGGAGCAGCCTCCCGTGGGTCTCCACGACGGGCACTGGCCGTCTCTGCTCCTCCAGGGCTTGAAGTGTTTTAAATTTTTTTTTAAAATTTATTTATGATAGTCACAGAGAGAGAGAGAGAGAGGCAGAGACACAGGCAGAGGGAGAAGCAGGCTCCATGCACCGGGAGCCCGATGTGGGATTTGATCCCGGGTCTCCAGGATCGCACCCTGGGCCAAAGGCAGGCGCCAAACCGCTGCGCCACCCAGGGATCCCCTTGAAGTGTTTTAAAAATGAGAAGAGAAAGAACACCAGGATTCCACGACGAGCTCCTGGAGGTGGGTTTCACGATGCTTTATTTCAGCCGTCAAGACCCATGAGCCTTGCCATTTAAGTGAAAAGACAAAAAGCATCATTCGGTCAGTGCCCATGTTTCCTTTTCTATTTCTTTTATTTATTTTTTTATCCTTGACGTCTGTTGAGGTTTCTGTTTCTCACCTCTACGAGGATTCAAAGTCGAAGAACTCTACGAGGTTGGAGCACGTGAGGTTTCTGGGCGCCCGGCGGGGCACAGCGGGCTTATGGACACCCCAATGACTCCATCACCTTTGTAAACCCGCAGCGACATCCATACCGGGGCCCCCAGAGGGGCCTGGCTTCTGCCCAGGAGACACAGCAGGACAGTCCCACCTTCGCCCCTTGCCCCCGCATGAAAACCTTGGTCCATGACAACTTTGCCCCAGAGCTCGGGGAGGTTCTGTCCCAAATGGTGCAAGGCTGCAGCCCTGCACACACACGCGTACACGGGCCCCCGTGCATCTGGAAATGCTGCGGCGTCCTCCCTGGGTGGCCCGTCCATGCACCTGCAGCAGCAACGGTGGGCAGCAGGCTGCGTGCGGGTCACCCTCACGGTGGGGATCGACCAGGGCCCGATGTGGCAACCAAAGGCAGGAGGTCAGCCTGTCTGAGGCACACCGACTGGCGGCCGGCTCTCGGGTGGGCCGTCAGCCTGCACGGGCGAGGGCCCGGAGTCCTTGCACAACCACCCACTGCTGGCCTCCAGGACGAGCGAGAGGCGCCCGGGATCCCAGCCCTAGGAACACGGCCAGTGGAGCTTTTAAAGCACTACTATTATTTTTTTTTTTTTTTTTTTTGCTTTAGGAGACCTGTGAGTTTTCCATAATTAGAAAGCAACTGTTACAATTTTCACTTCTACGGTTTTACGATCTGAGATCTCGAGTAGCAAGATTTGGCCCCAAGTTCATTCTTACAGTTGACTTCGATCCCCTTCCCCGTGCACACCATTGGCGCCAACGCGGGGACAACTCATACGGTCTTATTTCAACGCGCCGATTTCTCAGGTGCCGCCGGGAGCTGCGCAAGAGTCAAGAGTCCTTTCCTTCGCCCTCGCCGCTGCCCCTGCTTGCAAACCCAAAGCAGTGAGGAGAGGCCTGAGGCCAGGCCTTGGAAGGGGCTGCAGCAGCGGGGACCCCCGAACACCCCACCCCGGGTTGGAGGCCGCATGCTGACCTGCCGTGTATGGGACTTCCCCGAAATCTGCCCAGGCAGCCTTTCCCAACCGACTTCCTGACACATAGGCCCTCTCCCTGCACGCCCATTGCCTTCCAAAACAAGGCACAACCACCCAACTTGGAGAGGCGGAGGTATCCTTGCACAATGTAGGCCAAGTCCGGAGGGGAAGACACTTTAAAATTAGAGACTCTCTGGGCACAGTGATTCCACGGAAGCGCAGTGATATATATATTTTTTTTTTTTTTTAAATCCCCCCTCGATTCCATGAGTTGGAAAGTGAAGAAACCATTTTCATATGAGCATATTTTTCTCCAAGGAACAGTTAGGAAAATGCTGATGTGGTGTCTCAATACATTTTACTAGAATGCCATCAATTACATAAAAACACAATTAAGTCACTGTTTCAAAATCCTTAAATATTATTCAGCCAAAACCCAAAAGGACATTTGCGGCGTTGTACGGTCATTATCTACGGCGCTGCATGCGGTAGGTGGCCACCTCGCCGCGCTCGGCAGGAGCTGAACAGAGCGGACGCACAGCCACAGCGCCTCTCCGGCCGGGCCGCGGGCCCGCCAGCATCCTCAGGTGACAGGGACGCCGGGGGAGCAGCCTTCCGCAGCCCGAGCACAGAGCCAGCTTTTAGATCACTCCACGCCTTGGCCAGTTGGGTCCGGCCAGGCAGTGACCGCGAGCACCCGGGCTGTTCTCTTTCCAATGCCGGACTCCGGTTTTTCTGTCCATCCATCAAACGCGCTGAATCTAAAGGGCTCTGATCCTGGGAACTTAATACCTATTTTCTCTGTCATCCAGAAGATGTGAATAAAAAGGGCCCAAAGTCTGAGATTCCTACGGGGACGCGTCTACTTTCACATTCGTATCCTTTTTTTAGACGCGTGGAGACATGCTTTCGGCCCTGCGAGGCAGGAGGAGGGGAGGCCGGCCGGGATGCTGCATTACCTAAGCTCTGACAGCCAGTTAACGTCACGAGCACACTCCCACATGGCTGTGGGAAGGGAAATGCGTGCAACCTTTTTGGAGAACAATTTGGGGTATTTATCATTTTGTTCGCTTGCACACACCCTTTCGGCTAGCAGCTCCCCCTCTGAGGACTGTACCCCACCAAGATGTAAATGGAAGGATGATCGCCGCATGAGGGCCGTGCAGGGTGCTTGGGGTGCTCGGGGTGCTCGGGGTGCTCAGGGTGCTCGGGGTGCTCGGGGTGGCCAGGCTGGCCAAAGGAAAGACAGGGAGCAACCCGAAAGTCCACCCCGAGGGAAATGCACTCATCGGAGGAAACGCCACCCCCAGAAAGCACGAGGTGGCCCCGAGGTGGCCCCGAGTGACACAATACCATAAACAACAAGCGACACAACCTAACGTGACACAGCGTGGCCACTGAGACACAGGTTTTGCCACCATTTTCTCACGGAGCTGTAATGCAGAGAGCGGAGTTTCAAGAATTCTACTTGCCCGTATATACCCACCCACCACCTAGATTCTAACTTTAACGTTTTACTTTCCTCGCTTCCTCACATATGTGTTTATCCATCCACTCGCGTGTCCTCCTTTCGGGTGGCACGTCAGAGTAAACCGCAGACATCTGAGATGTATTTCTGGTTGCAAGTCGCAAGGTACGACGTAGGGGTGGGTACGTGCATTTACGATTTTAAGGATCCAGGGAGATACACCACAAGCCGGCAACCGGCCTTGCCCCTCGGGAGGGGAGCTCTCCTTTAATTGCTTGCCCTTTGGTTCTCTTGGATTTTGTATCTGGTGCATTATTGCTTTTTTAATAAAAAAAAAAAATTAAAATGCATTTAGTTTCACATGAGGAGAAGCTGCTGTCAAACCTTGCGGGGCTCCGTATCTATAGCTTCTGCAGAGGAGCCCTGCACACACGGAGGCCTGGGCGTGTGTGTGTGCATGTGCGTGCGTGTGTGTGTGCGTGTGTACACGTGCGTGCATGCACACACGTGCACACCCACGTCCGGATACTCGGAGCCCTCGGGGTGAGAGTGGGGCTTGTCTCTCCTGAGATACCAGTCTCTGCCACTTTCTCATGGAGCTGAAATGTCAGGGTGTGGGGCAAGGACCTTACGGAGACCCATTATCTAATTTCCAAGTAAGCAGCCGGACAAGGCTGCGTGTTTGCTGCCGTGAGAGACCACAGAGCACGTGGAACGCATTAAGGACAGGCGGCCCCTCTGTGTGAGGTTAGCTGTGCTCTCTGAGTGCCCATGTCTCGGCCTCTCTTACTGTAAACATCTGTGCAACTTCAAATAAATATCCTCCCAGAACCTCATGCAGCCCCGAGTCCTGAAACAAACCCTCAGCAACGAGGACCAGGATGCAGGGGCAGGGAAACCCAAAGCTCCAGGAGAGAAGTAGGGCCCGGCCCTGCGATAGAACCGCGCGTGACCGTCCAGAACGCGAGGCGCTCACCAGACTGCTGAGAGGCCTCGGTTTTGTTTCTGCAAAGAAGCAGCAAGCGAGTAAAAGGCCGTAAGAAAACATATATAATTATCACGATCACGTTGAGCAGTACCGTAGGCCAGACGTTCAAAAAATAATAATTAATAATAATTCCACAGCCATACGTGATGTGTTCCCACAGTTCCCTTCTCTCCCAAGACCCGCCGCCTGCCGCGCTAGACGTTGAGCCTCGGGGCCACGAGGTGCATGTCTGCCCAGCAGCGATGCTTTTCCATAGACGTTTTAAAGCCTGGGAATCACATTCCCACATTGTTAGAGGCAGTAAAGCAAAAAGAAAATTGAAATAATTAAAGATGTGATGAGTTACGCCGACGTAACGGGATAAATACCCGAAAAACCCTTCCTTCCCCACACATGAAAGGGCCCCAGGAGCTTATGAAAGGTGGGGGCGGGGGTGTAATTATTGGCTAGCATTCTGCTTCTGTTGGAAAACATGCACGAGGCGAGTTTTAAAAACTCCCTTTGGGAAGAACAAGACCGTGAAAACACTTACTTCAACCAAGGTCCTCGTGCACGTACCTGCGTGCGTGCATATGTGCGCAAACACGCACAGTGACACACGCGCGCCCCTACACATGCAGGCCCACGCCATCTATATACAACTGGACCAGGCATTTTACCAAAAGATGCTAGTACGCAGGCAATCTGTAGGTCATCACGCACCTAAAAAAGTATCCTGCGTGTTACCTACACCTCAAAATTCAGTCCATGCAACGAGACCAATTATCCTGGTGGGGAGGGGAAAGCCAAAAAGAAATGAGGAAACCAACTGCCATATTCTCTTATTTGCGTAGTGCTCTCCCCTTTCCAGGGTTTATTTGGACAGTGTCTCTAGTTGCATCTGCAAACCAATACATCTGCCTTCAGATCACTAAGGCATTTGACAACATCATTTCAGAACCTTTAGTTACTGAGATATCAATAATTAAATGCATTCAGTTCACACTTTGTTCTTGTGGATACCAGCTATTTATCTCTGTCCTCTGAAGAAGCTAATGGTATAATGGGCAAAACATCAAGAATAATTAAGAAAAACGTTGCTGTAAAGTCTGTCAGAGGAAATAATAACTTTTATCCAGGACCCCGGCTAGAATTCACTTAGGATCCACCCAGGACCGGCGCATCTTGCTGAAAAATGAAAGGATAAACCCACCTCAGGGAAGGACCGCATGGCATCCCCGAGCTGCTCCTCTGATGGGATGATGTGTGGGGAAAGGCCTGGATGTGTGCAAGAGTCCTCGGCTGCGAAACGGGGAGGGGGTGTGGGGCGGGTGCTGTGGGCACCCCAGGCTGGGGATGGGCTCTCGGGGCGGCGGGGGGCGGCCGGGCTGCCGTGGGCAGCAGGGCTAACCGGCTTCAGGAGGACCCTGGTCGAGCCATCAGTGCTCCAGGCCTGCTTGCATAATGAGGTGCTAGTAAACACACAAGTTTCCAGAATATCTTCTGCAAGGACTGGCCAGTTAAATTATAAGGAACAGGTTCATTAGTCTTTCCCAGAAAGCATCGTCTGGCTCCTTCCAGAGCCCAGTAACAAATAAAAAGGGAGAAACTCTTCTTATTTTTTTTGTGTGTTTTTGTTTCCCCCCTAAGTAAGGGTCAGGCCTACCTGGTAATCTAAGCCTCCAAAGAGAAGATTCAAATCTTAAATCAGTGAACAATTAATGACAACCCCGTATACTTCCTGCAGATATGGTAACCGAAGAGTAAAGAATGGTCTGGAAGCATTTGGGGAATATAAAAAAAAAATAGTGAAAGGGAATAAAGGGGAAAAGGAGAAAAAATAAGCGGGAAATATCAGAAAGGGAGACAGAACGTGAGAGACCCCTAACTCTGGGAAACGAACTAGGGGTGGTGGAAGGGGAGGTGGGCGGGGGGTGGCGGGCACTGGGGTGGGCACTTGACGGGATGAGCACTGCGGGTTATTCTGCATGTTGACAAATTGCACACCAATAAAAAATAAATTTATCAAAAAATAAAAGAATAAAAAAAGGATGGTCTGGAAGCTTAGCCAGGGAAGTCAGCCTCCAGGAGGCAGCCTCTCGGACGAGCCCTTGTCCCCTAGCTGCATATCTTTTCAAAAAAATAAAAAATAAATCTCTATTTTCGTTGTCGCCTACACGGGAGTACCTTCCACCGCTGCCTGCTTATGTGCGACTTGTTAGTCATCCCCCCGGAGGGGTGACACATCAACTCCCCCGACGTCTACCTGTAAACTTCAAAGCGCCACACTTGTAGAAGTCAACGCTCCCGTATCTTCATTAAATTCTACAAGCCTCCCCAATCTTGGTGAGCAAATTTATTACACGGAAAAAAAAAAAAACAAAAAAACGGATATCTTGTTATTAATGACAAAGGTATGGAAAACGCGGGATGGAAACGCGCGGCCCAAACTCAAGGGGAAGAAACCTTACAGGAACTGCTTTGTCAACCCTAATTGTGTAATTACTTCTTGGCTTGGTCACCTAAGCTCGGAGCAAGAAATAAGAGACAGGGGTAATTTCTTACTGCTGAAATGAAGGTGTCAAGCTGTCTTGTGTGTTCTGTGTAAGCGGAGCTAAAGTTTACGTTTATATCATGTTACCACAATTACCATCTTCCAGAGCACGCCGAGAAATTAGTGGTATAAGGTCAGCCCTCACAACAGGCACACCAAAGTGTGCTTGCACAAACATTTATTTAATTTAGCCAGAGGGGAGGCGTCTCTGCTTTTGGTCACAGCCCCGGCCTCATTGCTCACCGGCGAAATTGGTGAACTGCTACCGGCAACTTGCATACTAACGGCAATAAAATAATCTTTAAAAACGGTGTTAATAAAGTGGCTACTAATAATAACTAACCACTAGATGGCTTTAGATTTTTCACCTCCGAATATCTGAAGGTGAATTATTCATGGTCTTTGGGGCTGTCTGCTTACCTGGGTAAAAGGCCCCGTGTCAAGGCCGCCGGTGCGGGGAGCCCGCGGGAGGGCCCCGGGGGGCACAGCGCATCTGGGACAAGGAGGGCGGATGGGGGGGGGGGCTCTGCTCCTTGCTCACCTGCAGCCCCCCCACCCCCAGGTGGAGAGCCACCGACAAAGGGCGCAGCATCCTAGCTCCGTCGCCACCGGCCTTCGGGCAGCTGAGAACAAGGACCACGCGCCCCGCCCCCCCCCCAAAAAAAATAAAATTTTTTTCACACCCAGTACGAACCACTCCTCATTCTAATGAAAAATAAGAGAGCAGAGGCGCAAGTGGGAAGAGAGAGAGAGAGAGAGAAAAAAAAAAATGAAATTCCATTATAACTGGCTTCCTCAAGCTCCAGCCTAGGATGTGAGTAATCACAAAAACTGTAATATCAGCTTTTTCTGTTTTCCTTACACTGGGTTCCTCCTTTATTTCCTTTCAAAGAGGGTCAAGATCTTTTTCTTTTTTTTTAATTCATAAAAGCCGCTTTGTGATTACTGAAAGGTTGGTTTCTCTCTGGAACAGCTCTGCCTTCCATGAGAGTCTGAAACTGGGTGGTGGTGGGCGGGCCGGGGGGGGGGGGGGTGGGGGCAAAAAAATAAAACTCTCATGAAAATCTGTCCGCAGCTTCTCGGAGTGGACCTCCAGTCTCCTGCCCTGCGTCAGCTCCTGGGCTTCTAGAAACTTCTAGTGGACAAGGGGGCAGCTCCGAGGTGGCTGGCCAGCACGCCTGGACGGGGGGCCGCACGCAGAGGCCTTGGGACGTGGCCTCCACACTGCAAAGTCCAGGCCCCCCCCAGCCACTGGGGTCCCAGGCCCCCCCGGCCCGCGCCCCGTCCCATCACGGCCCACGGCCTCCCACCAGCGGCACCCAACTGGAACTCCTCCAGCCCATTCCCTCCCGCCTCCAGTCTCCACCACCTCCCACCCGAGATTGCCAGGAGGGTGGGGAGACACAAACAAATGTAGATCGCGGACAGGCTGTGTGGTCCACATCCCTTTGGACTCAAATCATCAATGAGCTTTTTAACAAGTAGTCAAGTTCTGTTTAGGAAGGAAGAAAAAAAAAAAAAACCCACGTCAGGAACTCCTAGCTCCTATCCGTCACGAAGCAGCCCACGCGGGAGGGCGATCCGGGACACACAGAGGTGCTCAGAAACACGCCGTCCTGGTGGTTCCTGTTGGCGGGGAGGCGGCTCCATGCAGGGAAGCCTGGCCTTGCGGGGCTGGCGCCGCGGGACAGAGATGGGCACGTCCCCAACCGGGGGGGACGAGGGGAACGGCCAACCCTGTCAGGCTCATTCCAAGCAGACGAGAGTGTCCTGGAATCTGCCTCCACCTTGGAGCGGCCCTACCCAAGAGCAGGGCCAAGAACCCCCACCCTCCTTCCAAGGGCCCAAGGAGAGACCCCCGATGTGGCCCTAAGACACCCTCTGGCTGCACCAAAGCACCTGAGAAACGGGGCTCACGCAGGAGCCACGGGCAGCCTTCCTGAGCTCACCTGCACTGGAACTTTGGGAAGCAGGTCTGTAAAACCACTCCCCTAGGTCCGCGATTTAGTACCCATTTTTGGCGCGCCCACGAATCGAAGGGGGGCATCCACTCTTTTCACAGGTCGCAATCGCTTATTTATTTTATTTTATTTTTTTCTTAAATTTTTTGGTTTTCACCCCCATCTCACGTCTGCTGCCCATTGTTTTTAAAAAATTAATCTACATTCCCACGAGCACCGAAACCAGCACGGTGACCGGCCTTCCCGGCAGAGCCCGGCGACACGCGCGCCGTGGAACTTGGTAACTGCCGCTCCGGCCGGCTCGCCGGTGCTGGGAAAGCCCTCCGGTGAAGACGCATTTTTCTGGAAATGTCACAGACTCAGAGGGAGACGGAAGTCCACACGGTCTCCGGGAAGCAGGCTGGAGCTGGCCTGGCCGTCTCGCGGTGGCCGCGCGCCCCGGGTCCTGTGTGTCCACCGGTGGCCACCTACCGGGGTGTCGGAGCCGCCCGGCCGGGCCGTGACAGTCTATTGATTTTCATAGAACGTCCGTTTCGCATTTCCGCAGCGGAGCACGATGTCCCTTCACAAGGCGGGGAGGCTATTTCCGAGGCCAGAGCGGCTGAGCACCTGCTGGGCCCGCTTCCCCGACTGCAAAGACACCCCCACCCCCAGCCCCGCTCGCCACCCCGGTTCCAGGTTCTTCTGGGCAGGGGCAACCTCGAGGTGGAGGTGGCACGTGGGTGCGCCTTCTCCACTGGGTCTCCAAACAGGAACGCTCCCATTCACAAAAAAAAAAAAAAAAAAAAAAAAAAAAAAGTGCACAGTTGCTGCCAAAGGGCAAAATTATCCTTCCGTGGCAAGAGCCTTTGTCATATCCGAACACCAGGGCCTACACGCGGGCTCACCCCCCGGCTCCTGCAGTTGTCAATGAGGTGCTGTGCTCCGTGCCTCCTGACAATATAATCATCATAAACTTTATTATTACATCTGGAATTTCATGATATGCTCAGTAATTGATTACAGAGGCACAGCCCAGAATGCGCTCCCCCAAGCTCCGCCACAGTTCCAGTAACCTAACTGCTTAATACCCCTGGAATGCATAAACAGTGCGAACCGCTGCGCGCCCCGCGCTGGCAGGACGGAAGCAGCCACCGGGCAGGCGGGGCCGCAGCAGGCCACCTCCAGCCCCAAAGGACGGATGCCCTGGGGTCTCCGGCCCTATTTGGGAACGGAGATCAAGAACCAAGTTTGCAGGGAGCCACCCCCCCCAACCCCGCCCCATGCACCCAGGCACACGCCTTCTCTGTTTGGCGGGGACTGCAGAGCAGAGAACTGAGACTTGGGGACGATGAGGCTGGGGCTCACCACCTCTAACTTGAGGGACACCTTGCGATGGGAAGGCAAGGTGAAGCCGGGAACGAGCCACGTGTGGCAGGCCTGCCACCTGCCCATCGCATACGACGGGAGATGGGGAAACGAGACCAAGGGCGCGGGCTGCAGTACTGGGGGGGGGGGGGCCTGGGAGCTGAGGGGCCACAGGTGAGCTCCCCGGGAGCGGAGCGCATGCTGGGCCTCACCCCACCTTGTGGGGCCTGGAGCGCTGCAGCTGCCTCCTGCACTGCCCGAACCAGGAAGGCACCACCCCGGGGCGGGGGTGCAGGGCAGGGGCAGCCCCACTGGCCCTGCACAGGTGCACACACGCCCACGAGGGCCCCCGCTCTCCCCGACCGTCTTTAACCCAACAGCCCTCTGACCCAGCAAACCCTTGGCCCAACTCCGCAGGCGCCACCTCTGTAGGCAAACCCACCCCAAACCACCCGGCGCTCTGCTCGCGACGACGACCCACGTCAGCCTGGCCCGTCTTGGGCCCGCAGGCCGGGGGGCCGACCCCGCACCCACGCCCAGCCCCGCGTGGCCCGAGCTGCGTGGCCGCCTGCGACCTGCCGGGCGCCCTTCCCCTGGGCCCGCGAGGTCCCCTCCAAAACGGCCCCGCCACCCACCTCAGCCAGGTTCCCGCGCGGACGCTGCTAAGGGCTTGTTTGTTGAACTGAAAAATCATTACGGCAGAACACGTCAAGTAATGAAAGATGTTTTCCTTGGAGAAATGTTAAATACTTCACTTCTTCCGCGAGGAGCGAGTACACGTGTTTCCAAATAATACCCTTCCTCCTCCCACCCACGCGGGAGCACCGGGCCGGAGCTCCAGGACCCAATTTGAACAAACGCGTGTTGCACGGCTCCGAGAGGCAAGAACACGCTGTTATTTTATTTATTTCCCTCCGCCCAGCTGACTGTGTGTTTGTTCTATTACTTATTCGCCAAACCACCTCGGTAGGGACCCAGGTCACGTAGCCGCGTGTCCGCGCTGCCTCGCGCCGTTACACAGGAAAGCTCGAGAACATCGCCGCCACGCTGCCCCGACGTGGGGCCCGCTGCCTAGGATGCAGGGAAGAGCCCTGTCCTCCGGGCCCGGGGCCGAAACAAAGGCGGGAAACGGACCGGCAAGAGGGGGGACGGCGGCGTGGAAACCCCCGCTCACCCCCACTCCTCCTCCTGCAAATAGGAATCCTTGCCCCTGCCCTGAACCTTCCAAAAGCGTTAGGCGGGGGACTCGTGACCACCCCTCCTTGGCGTTCTGGGGTCTTCAGAGTGTTTCACACCGTCTCCACCTGCAGGGGGTCCCGCCGGTGGATCCGCGCCCCCTGGCCCCCTCTAGGGCACCCCGAGGTTCCAGACAGAGCCAGCGGGGTGAGGGCCGGGAAAGCCCAGAGCGACTCCCAGGTAACCCCACCCCACCCCTGGCTTCCATCGGGAGACACGGGGGTTGGCCGAGTCCCTCGTTTTCTTGCCGTATCGGGACTCGGGCACGTGGTGGCTGCAGCCCGGCACACACCCCCGCCCCCCGAGACTCAAGGGACCCCCTGTTCATGCCCCTCCCTTCTCCTAGAAGCGATACCCCGGGGACAGAGACGCCCAAACTGTGGCCAAAGCTCACACTCGCAGAACCGAAACCTCCTCTGAAGAGTGACCGAGCCGCCCTTCCCTCTCCCAACCCCTCGGCCTCTCCCTTATTTGTGTGTCACTGGAACAGACGCCAGGGGCCACCTGGGATGACAGGGAGCACCCGATCCCAAGCACGGCGCCTCCCCACCACCCCGTCCCATGACCCGCATGAACTTCTCAAAACTTAGAGACTTGCCCTTTTGTCCTCACCTTTGTTTCCCTTGGTTTTAAGGGGGAGCAGATCTCAACCTGATTCCACGAGCACTGAAGGTTGGTATTTTTTACCTGCGGATCCCTAAATCTGCCGGAAATGACTCCCAGGGAACTCCCTTCCTCTGCCCTCGCCCGATGAACGGCCACATCGTGGAATCGCCTTGGCTGACATTAGGCAACCAACGTGCCTTCTCAGCGATTACTGGCACCAGGGAGGCGACGACCGCAAGGATTCCTCCCTGAGGGCCAAGGGGAACTACCTCCACTGTGTGTCTCCGAAGGGCCAGATCCCGAGGGCGATGGGGGCCTCCCCGCCTCCCGGCCCCTCAAGACCCCCAGGACGTCACAGGGAGGCGCCCGAGCCCGGGCGGGCGTCCCCCACCGCCACCGGCCTCCCGGGCCTGCAGCCCATGGCAGCTCCTGAACGGATCTCACCCAAGAAAACGTCAACCTTCAAGGACGACCTCTCTGGGCTCAGGAGACTCCCCGTCTGACCGGAGATCTCAGGAGGCCACCAAGGGGCCGTGGCTCAAGGGCCCAGGTAGCGCCCTGAAGTCAAAGTCGTGTGTTCCCTGGAGGTCAAGCTCTGGACAGAAGCACCTGCCCCGGGCACCTGAACAGGTGAGACCCCCGTGGGGGCTCCCGTGAGCCTGGCAGGTGCCTCCCCTCCTCTGAGCATTCACTTCTCTCTTTCTCTCTGGCACTCATTGGCACCACAAGGCCGGCGCTGTGTCACCCCTAGGGGGCTCCCAGTGCACGATGGGAGCAGGTGGACGTCACAGGGCGAGGTGCAGCCGCCGGGGACTCCCCTGGGATGCCCCCCAGCGAATCCGCAGCGCCGCCGCCGCCGGTGGGGAGCCGAGGGCTGGAGTTCCCGGTGTTCCGACAGGGTGCACCCTGAAAGCGGCGTCCCAACTAAAAAAGTGTTGCTTTCTCCCTTCTCATGAATTCTAATATTCAAGCCTTTTTTCCTCCTGCTAATTTTAGTAGTCCTGCTATTCTTTGGGAAGAGAATGGTGTGAAAATCAAGCATAGTATCCAAAAATAAAAGAGTAGATCTGTTTCAGGGCTTGCAGCATATTTAACTGAAAAGCAACTCCAGAGATGCCACTTTCTATCTAGTCTTTAATACGTTTTCCAATTTCTCCAGAATATTTTAGCTTCAGAGAAGGCAAGGATGACTTCCTAATCTATGAATATTTCTGAGACTGAAACGGGCACCCAAAATTATTTCTGGGTTGTCATTGGGAGGGTCTCCTCGGAATGGGATGCCAGGGTTATGTCACTGGGGATGGAAGTCACCCGTAGGCTTCGCGGGGCCACACCGAGACGGGTTACAAGGTCTCCTGGGGGACCCAGCCCGCGTGCCATTGGGAGCACGTTCCCGGGCAGGTGAAGCTCCACAGCACTCTCTCCGCGCAGCCTGCAGGTAGACCGTACGGCACGCTTTCCGAGCCTTCCACCTTGGTTAAAAAAAAAAAAAAAAAAAAAAAAAAAAAAAAAAAAAAATTCTTGTTTTGTCTAAGGAATTCAGTTCCACCCCAGCAGAGCTGCGGCAGGACATGTGGCCCAGGCTCGCAGAGTTGCTCAGGTCTGAGGCTCTCCTCCACAGCCTCGCGTGACAGCCAGGGGAGCCCAGAGGACGGCAGCTGGCAGGCTACCTGAAGACCCCAGCCCGTGCCTCCTCCAGCCAGAGAAGCCGGACATGTGCGACAGAAAGTTAGAACTGGGTGTCAAGCCCTTCATGCAAACAATAAATATTACTTCTGCTCATAATCGGACTTTTCTCCAGCATCGTCTTTGAATGTTGAACCTTTTTCAATTAATTAAAAACTATGCACTGCAGAGTGCATATTTTATCAGCCCTCAGCTGCTTAAGTGTCTAGAAAAGACCAGGCAGTTTTTCTTTCTTTCTTTCTTTCTTTTTTTTTTTTTTTTTTTTCCAGGCAACCCAGAGCAAGTACTTGCAAGGGTCATATCTTTTTAATTATCTTTTCTCTCTTTGATTAATTATTCCGTCTGACAATAGCGTGTTTCTAATGCTATTCACCTGCCTTTGATGATTGACAACTTTTCTGTCTGATTCAGAGCAAACAGCTGCTGCCACAATCTCCTAGCAACCCGGGTGTGATGGATGAGCCCCCAAGATGGATGGCTGCAATAAATCATGTCTCCAGCCATAAAACTGAGAAAAGGGGATAAGAAGGAAAGCGAACAAAAAACAAAACAAGGTTTCTTCCCATGAGTGCACTCAGTTCCTTACCAATTATACCTGAAATGGACTTTGCACCTATTAATGGCAAAGTTTTTCTAATCGGTAAAAACGGGGTGATGCCGTTTGTATCGAAGGTGTTTACAATTGTTCCTGCAAATTGGCGCTGGTCCTCCCAATTTCCTCCAACACTGGCCAAGTGCAAGGGCAGAGGATCAAAGTTTTCCTTTCTTCCATGAAGTCTCAGCAAGGAACAGTATCATCCTTTTTTTTTTACAGTCAGATGCGAGTCCAGGCACCAACAAAGGACATAAATCTGATTCTGCCCAATTTTTGGCGCCAGCTGGGCAACACCAAAAGTGAGTCCCAAGTCATCCCTGTGTGCGAGGCGTCAGGCTGCTAAGAAAGTTTTTTCAAATAGACACACACACACACACACACACACAAAGTTGCCTGGAGCCCGTGAGTGCACAAGCCACATTTGCACGTCTTTCCTGTCCGCGTAGATGCAGGCTTTTTACATGTCAGGGAAAAGTTTGTCCCAGAAGCAGCAAGATAGGCAAGATAGGAACATCCAGCCCTTCCGCCAATTCTAGATTCTCATTTCTTGAGATAAAACACACACACACACACACACACACACACACACACCCAACCGCAGCCTAACTTTCTGTCCCATCAATTTTTTAAATTAATGTCCACACTCTAAGTCATACGAGGAGCCCTAAATTTAATTAGCAGACCCAAATAAAGTCACCTATTTAATAGAACGCCTGCCAATTAAATTTGTACTATCGGGGCTCCCCTGGTGGAGGAGACACAGCAGGAAGACCAGCAGTTTCTGTTTCCCGTTTTCCACCCGGAGAGCAAGCGGCGAGGCCTCGGGAGCAGAGGAGGCAGCAAGGCTGGCGCGGCGGCGGCGGCGGCGCCGATCCTCCCAGCAGCTGGGGGCTCGTCAGCCTGCGTCCCTAACTCCTTCCAGTAGGTGGGGGTGTCCCGGAGCAGAGCTCAAGGGTGCACAAGGCGCAGAAGTGATTAGCGGGGCGGGTGGGCGGGTGGGCGGGCGGCGGAGGGGCCTGCAAACAGCTGTCCACATCAGTCCTGGTGGGGGGCTGCTGAGGCCTGCGAGGGGGACAGAGTGCAGACAGACAAGGGGAGGAGGCCGCTGGGAGCAGGGGCAGGGAGCCACAAAAGATCATTTTTTATCTGAAATATTCCCGAGACGTGGAAGTCTGTTTCTTCATTCTCACACTGCTAACCAAGCCAACCAGTATTTTTTTTTTGAATAGTTATATTGTGCTAAGCTTTTCAGATACAGATTTTTTTTTTTTTTTAGAGCATGTCACAGAGTTTAAAAAATCAGGCAAGGGTCTTGGCTTTGGCAACTACAGCTCTGTTTATATTTTAATGTTTCGAACGTGACTGCCTCTGTCGGGGAAGGGGGGGGAGAGAGAGAGAGAGAGAAGTTGCCTGCTAGCTTTAGTGTAAATCACAGATACTTCATTTTTCCCTTGGAAAAACGTCCTTGGAAATTATTCAAAATTAAAACCTCCCCCTACACACACACACACACACACACACACTCACTCCTCCTTTTTGGGGGGAGGGGGTGTCTTCTATATCGTACACGGGAGGGCTCGTGTCTGGTCATCTGGTCAGCAGCAATGAGAACCCAAGGCCAATCGATGGAAACACACACACACGCGCACACGCACGCGCACACACACACACACATGCAGGCCCCTACCCTGCTCCAGCTCGTCCAACTCTCAAGTTACAGGTTTACACGGCAAGTCTAAATAATATTCAAAATGATAAATGGCACCCTAAGCCCAGCATCCACCATCAATCTTTTCTTAAGGAACATCCATCTTCAATAACGCATGTTTGAATCATGTGAAGCCAGGAGCCCTGAGATTCATTTACACCACCCCTCACAAGCCAGGGTGGCTTGAATGATACCTGTCGGCCCCCGATCGGGGTGGCTGTCTTCCTCGACTGCTAAAGGGGAAAACAGAAGGAAAAGGAGAAAGGGGAGTGGGGGCCGGCGGGGGGGGGGGGGGAGTCAGAGAGCGTCAAAGGCTGAACAGTGTGGTTTAGCAGATAATATGAAAGAACATAACCTCTTCCGCGCCTCTGCCAATCTCGCGCCCGCCACGCCACACGCCCCGACAGCCATCCACACGCGGAGCGGGCTCTCGCCTCCCCTCGCCCCTGCCTCTCCTCCCTCCTCCCCGTCCCTCTCGCCAAATCAGCAGCGTCTCTCTGCAAGCCTACGAGGGTTCAGGACTGAGAGGAGGAGACGGCATCACATGGACTGGGCTTCCCTCCCCTCCCCGTTGTCTGGCTGGGGCCCATATGATAAATGACATATGTCATTCTGTCAGGAGGGAAGGGTGGGTCAGTGATGTATGACTCCGCTGAAAAGGAAATCGACTGTTTGGCATGGTGGAGCTCTTCTCCACCAGGATTTAGTTCCAGAACTCTGAAATGAATTCTCCGACGTTTCAAGTGCATACTTAGGGCAGGCTGATGGGAGGCCTGGGGAAATCGCACTTTATCCTCCCCCTGCCCTTCCAATGGCACACACACACACACACACACACACAAAAAAAAAATTCCCAAAACCAAATCAAAACAAAACAAACCCCCCCCTCCCCAACAAGGCTCTGCCCCCGGATACCTGCAAAAAAGGCCACGCGGGTGTCAGAGTCGCCAGCAGTCACACACCGCAGGGTTATTTAAAAAAAAAAAAAATGTGACTTGGGAGGGGGGAGAAAAAAAAAAAGAATGGAATTAAGTGGAGAGTAAGGTTAGTCCTTTTATTTATTTATTTTTTAATGGCAAAGGGCTGACACAAAAGCAAGATAAAAATTAGCATGTTTGAAGTAATCGTCCCGCAGCTTGACATCTGCATAGTAAATTTTAAAGGAAAAAAATGTGTCAGACAGCCATGAGCCGCTTCACCCTCCCCCTTTCATTAGCTCACTGCCAGGGTGGCACTGCTGAACCTCATTACTGCAAGAGGATTTATGAAGCTGAACCCAATGGCAAAGAAAAGGCATCTGTCAATAATTGTAGGGAGCTGCACTCACAGCTTTGAAATCTCATTAAGTATGCAGTTATCAGGCATAAAGATCAAAAACATTACTCAACTCCGACAGAATCTTATGGAGGAACATTAATTAGCAACAGGCCTACAGTACAAAAAAAAAAAAAAAAAGAAGAAAAAAAAAAGAAAAAAAAAAAAACACAGACTTCCTCTCACACCTGCCCAACCCACAAACCTAAAGCAACACTCCCCCTCCCGCCCGAAAAAAAATAATTCCAGGCATCTGAGACTGATCAAGAACATGAAACAGGAGAGACGCACACAGAAAGAGGGAGGGAAGGGGTGAGCCAAGCGGCAGGGAGGGAGGGAGAGGGGAGAGAGGGGGAGGGCGGGGAAATTCGGTTGAGAAAGGCTTGGCTGTGAGCAGAGAAAAGGAAGAAGCTGTCAAACTTGAGAAGGATGTCAGTGCTGGCCCTGATTACAGGGGCCTATGGAGTTCTCAGACCTTTTATCATCCTCGCCATCAAAACCAGCCCGGGCTCACGGCGGGAGGGCTGGTGGCTGCCTGGCTGTGGCCGACCCAGGGCCCAGGCCCCAGGACCCTGTCACCTGGCCGCCGCCCCTGCCAGGCCCCCTCGGCGGCACCCCGCTCCGCCCTGGCCCGCTGTCACCGTCCGTCTGACGGCCACCGGAAAGCACCCCGAGCTGCCTCCACGGGCACTCGGGCATCCCCCCGTCACACGGACACTTAGGCTCCTCTGATTTCTGCGAACGACTGGTTCACGTGCTTCAGCGCCCACAACGCGCGGGGAAGGACAATACGGACCTGCAGGGCTGGCTCCCACCCGAAGCCGACGCCGGGTCACGGGGCCTCGTGACCTCTGCAGCGCACGGGCCAGGGGTGCAGCCGGGGACGGAGGCCCTCCGATGCCCGAGCTAGTCTGACCCGGGGGGTGGGGGGGATAAAAAACTCAAGCGACAAGCTTCTTGAGCCACCACATCCTCCACCTCCTCCTGCAAACCGCACCGGCAAAGAATAACGGACACGTGTTTGGAAGCATCCCGCAAGGACTGCGTGCGTGGGGTCCCGGGCGAAGGCCCCTCGCGTCCTGCGGCGGCCCGCGTGCAGGGTGGGCACCCGAGGGCTCGGGGCCCGGTGTCCAGGGCCCCCCCCCAGGTCCACTCCAACAGGCAGCACCGGCCAGGTCCCCCGCGCGGGGACGCGTGCAACGGGCACGGCCCCCCAGCTGCCCCGCCGACCGTGCAGGAGCAGAAGACTAGTAGCCAAAAAGCCGTCACTCTGTGCCAAGGTCCCTGCCCGCACGGAAGGGTGGCCTGGCCTGGTTACCCACGAGCACGTGCTCCGACGTGCTGTCGCCTGCGCGCGCTCACACACGCGTACACACGGCACTTCCCATGATCCCACACCACGAGAAAACCTGCACAGCAGCCCCCCTGTGGCCCTGAAATCCCCGCTCTCCAAATCACCCTTCCCGGAGCGCCCCTGTCCCTTCCGATGCCACCCTCTTACCTCGGTCCGCGGCCGCTTCCGGAGCGCGTACCTCTCTCCTCTCCAGGAGATAATGGTCACCTTTTCTAATTAGCCACATCTTTAAGGAAAAGGGCATTAAGATTCCTAGGCAACCGGCTTGGAGATCCCTCCAAGACAAGGCCCATCCTTTCCAATAAATGACTCTCCTTTGGAATATCAATGAACGCGGCGCGGGCAAATTGTCACCTATGACCAAAACTAGTTAGGAACACTTGTCTCTAAGCCAGCCTCGACGAGGAGGAATTTTAGTAGTGGTGTTACAATAAGGTGTTTATATTTTTTATGTGCTTACCATATTACCTTTATTATGTGTAACATCAAAGTGATTATAGCAATTACATCTAACAGAATTAATTACAGAACTTCCCATCATCCCAGGATACATAATGCATTAGAGGTAAGCCAAAGAAAGAAAGCATCTTGATTGTAGTAACTATTGTTGGTATGTATTTTCCCCAGCAGCAAATGCCAAAGCAACGGCAGCTTGCAGGAAGAACAGGGTAATGGAAACTGAGAGGTTTAATAGGAAATGAGGTATATTTTCTTTAAATTAAGTAACACCTTTGCCTAATAATACGTCGGTGCTATTGGACATATAAAATCAATTTAATTTTTTTAAGTGTAAATCTTTAAAAGGCGCTAGTTAATCCACCCAACCAATGTTACTACATAAAGGAGAAAGCACATGGGTGAAAGACTTACAAGTCTTTACGTATGCAAAATAAATTCACTCAAGGCTTCATTAATATTAATTTAAATTCAAAACCCATTTACATTAAATTGTTCATTAAAAATTGCCTATTTTATGCAACATGCATTTCTCAAAGAACTCGGAGGAAACTGAATACATAGGGCTAGATTTAATGATGGGAATGGAAAAATCAAAAGTAAATGAATTTGAGTCATTTCACGTATATCACCAAACAGCGCGCTCTGCCCTCCATTAAGGGCGGGTTCCAGTTTGGGGAACAAACAGGCGCTCAGAGGATCTTGCTTTCTGTGGCCATGGGCTCACTCGCGACCACGACCTTCTGGTCTACCAGAGGGTAAGAAGCAAACAAGACAGGCCGGCGGGGTGAAGGGGGCGGCCAACCCGGACCTGGACGTGGGGGCCGGGTCCCCCCTTCAGAAGCCCAGCTGAACTCCCGGAGCGTGGGGAGTCAGGCTTGCTTTTTCAGAAAACGTACGTCCTTAGCATCTGCCAGGGCCCCTCCTGGTCTAGAACGGACAGGTTCCCTCTCCCCTTCTCTCCGCTCCCCGCCACGCTTTATTCCCCAAGCAAGGGGACCCAGAGTATGATGACAAGGAGTTGGTAAGTTCCTGGCTCTGGCGCCCTCCCCCTGAAGACAATCTGAACTTACACTGTTTCCCCAACAGCTGTTCTAGATGAAGAAAACACAGTCATAATTAATAACATGTGTCCTGACAGTATGAATTAATAATTTATCATTAGGCCCAAACAAATTGAAATTATTCTTCAAGAGCCACACCTTTGCACATCTGACGAAACAAGGTAAGAAGATGGGCGAAAAGTCCAGGTGAGGTGACCTTTAGAGAAATGCCTTCACCCACCCCCCCTTCTCGCCACCCACCCACCCACAATACCTCTCCTGGGCCACTCTTGTTGAAATACTAAAATAATTTACAGAACTGAAAGTAATTAAACCCAAGAATCTAAGTGCTGATCAAATCGAGTGTATGTGCTCGAAATGTCTTCTTTTTTAAATGGGGCTTATAAAATATTCAATATTTGGTCAAGGACACTATGTAATCTTTCTAATAAAGATTCCTAAACCTAGAGTATGACAGTTGTTCAGGCAAGTGGTCATAAGCAGATTATGCTCCATTACTGCCTCTTTTTCTTTTATTTCCGAAAACGCACAGCACAATCCTGGTTGCAAACAGCAAACTGAATCTTTACATCCACGTCTCATGTAATTGTTTACCAATGTTGAAAAATCAGAGAAAGCTACCAAGTCTATGTATCCACCCTTTGAGATTCAGGTAAAAAAAAAAAAAAAAAAGAAAGAAAGAAAAGAAAAAGAAAAAAATCCAGAAGGGAAAAAAAAAAAACCCCATATTCATAGCCATTGTTTAGTAGGATTTAAAAATTAATTTAATGACTAACTGCAAATACTGGAAACTAGAATTAATCTGTCTGGATTTTTTTTTTAAAAAAGGCTTACAGACATTTAAATGCATGTATCGGGACACTTTATCAACCTAACATAAAATTGTCATCTTATCTTATTATATGACTATTTTATGCATGTGTCAAAGAATTTAAAAATGACTGCCTGTCTATTGAGTCTAATTACAACTGCACATTATCTGTCTAGATGTACCAGTCCATATCATTGTTACCAAATACAATATATTGTATTCACCTTTCATTTTTAACTTCAGACAGAGAAACCACAATTTGGAGCATAACTAAAATACACACACGCACACGCACACACGTGCCGCCAGGCAGTCGCACCGCGAACACCTGAGAGGGTCTGCAGGAAGTGCTGGCGCTGCTCTGTGCTGTCCTGTCTCCTCCCGTGGGCCGTGGGAGGATGCTCAGGGGTGCCCCCAGACAGCTGCCTTGGAAGAAAGGCCCGTCCACCTAACTGGGCTGCATACTAACACAGAACCGACACACACCCTACTTCTTTTTTTTTTTTTTTTATTCCTTTTCTTTTTTCTTTCTTTTTTTTTTTTTTTTTTTTCCTACTACCAGACCAAAGCTATTTTTATAGTTTGTCCAGTGACAGGCAGGAATAAAAATGGGCCAGCAGGAAAGCCTCACAAACTGCACCCGGAATAACTGGGACCTGCTCACGTCCCTGGATGAACATGGCTGTTGTGCACCAGGACGGGGACTCCGCTCTTGTCCCTTGCACGCCCCTGCCTGTGACTGCAGCCCTGGCTCTGCCACCACCTGGGTACGAGGGGAAGCCCCCGAAACGGTGCAGGCACTCTGCCCTCAAGAAGGGGATCCTTCTGCTTCCAAAAACCCCAGGACTGGAGGTGGAGGTGGAGGTGGAGGCAGAGTGGGAGGTGGGGGGGGGGGGCGGAGAAGGGCTTTAATTCTGGGACCTCACCTGGGCTTCCCGGCATCCCCAGGGCCCTGAGCAGTCACCTTTCGTTCCCATCGCTTTACAAAACAATCTTTGGTAAAAAGAGGGAAAAGGCAGACGTGTGAGACAATTTGGGGAAGAGCTGCTGATAACGTCAGCTATTGACTATGGCTCGCTTATGAGCGCGCTCAAGGCAACGCTGGGAACCAACTGACAACATCCACCGCTCACAATCAAGTGTGGCCCTGGAGAGCAGTGAAGCCCTAACTGACAACTGTCAAGATAATGGGGGCACAGCCGCTGATTCTGGAAGATTCGCTTCCCTGGGTGGATGTCCAGGGAGGGCAGCCTTGCCTCCTGGCCTCTTTGTTTTCCTCCTTCATCTTCCTGATTTTTCCTTTTTTAAAATGTGCATTGTTCCTCCCGTGTTGTAGGAAAACGGGAGGGGGGGCGGTCGCAGTGCAGCCCGAACCCGTCATCTCGTCACCTCGCTACAGGGCAGGACACCTGTCCAGAGGAGGCACGTGCGGCAAGCTTGAGAGCGAATGGGTTCCCAGGGCCGATGCCGACATGCCCCTCCTGAACGCTCCACGTGCCTCCGCCGCCAACAGGAGCTGCCCAGCACGTGGACGAGACCTCAGAGGGCCAGGAGGGCAGTGCCCGCAGCCGCCAGGTACGCCGGGTGAGGCACGCCCACGTCTCCCGGCCCCGCCAACGCCCTGGGCCTTGCCACCTACCCACCCATCCTGCCCCAGGGGGACCCACGGTGACCGGGGACACGAGCAGAACCCAAGCAGTTCAGGCCACTTTCACAAAAATCAAGATGCTCTAAGGTTTACCCTCGTGATGTGACCCCCCCCCCCCCCAAGAACTCCTTAGAAGAAGACTCTCCTCTTTCGACGAGTAAGACTCCAAAGGGGTCAGTGGCAAGTTGTTGCTCATTGAGGATTTTTTTTTTTTTTTTTTGCAAGTTGAGGCAATTTAGGTTTAAGATTTTACAGTCTCCCTCCTCCCCGGGAAAATGGCTATGAATGGATAAAATGTAATCTGCTAGGAAATACTGCTCTCGTTCTCTCTCTCTCTCTCTCTCTCTCTCTCTGTCTCTCTCTTTTTTTTTTCTGGGATCTTCAGAAAAATACTTGTTCCAAAAAAAAAAAAAATCACGCACAGGTGAGAGTCCCGTTTTGAGCAAGGGACGATGGTCACTTTGCCTGAAGGACACTAGCCTCTCCAGCCCCGCTCCTCTGAGGCAGCAGCATCTGGCCAGCACCAACGTACGGCCCTTGGAAATTACACGCCCGGAGGAAGGACACCCCTGCCCAGGTTTCTCTCCGGCAGGTGAAGAAATGTCTCTCTCCCTTTGAGAACAGAAGCCAGGCATGATTTCTGCCGAAAGACAGAAAGAAGGAGAAAGAAGGAGAAAGAAGGAAAGAAGGAGAGAAGGGAAAAAAAAAATCCTAAAGTACAGAAATACGTCTTTTCAGGGATTCTTAGAGCCTGCTCTGGCCTTCTGGAGAGCAATGTTACATTTGGCCTAGATATGAAGACTGCGTGCACCTGTGTGCTCCGTCTGCAAGCTCGACCCAGCTCTCAGCCCATTGTGGTTGTTATTCTACCCCAGACCATTAAAAGGGCCCTAATTCCTATGACATGATTATCCAGGTACCAAAGCCCATTTGTCACCTGCAGCAGAAAATTGAGTTAATGCACAACTAAAGGCAGCCAGGACTGTGTAATATCAACTTGATTACATCAAACTAGCTGCAAACCTAATTCTGCTGGATGACACTGCGTCGAGCTTGTCATCTCCAATCATTAAAGCTGTCAGGAATCCATCAGGTTTACAGCTAATTAGGTGAACACTAATGAAGCTGGCAAAACAACTTTTCTTTTTTTATGGCTGAGCGGACCTTTCAGTTTGGAGGGGAAAAAAAAAAAATTCTCGAGTGTTCTCAAGGTTGCTGGGGACTGGATTTCCAGTTACCAATCAGCAGACATCTTTCTTTTTCCCCACTCTGTATCAGTGCAAAGCAATCAATTTGTCATCACTCCCGGGATGCCACAAAAGCAGGCATGAACCTTATAACTTGCAGCTGTGAGAACTAAAAAACAGGAGGGAGAAAAATGGGAAGTTTTTCGTCCACCCAAACCAACCAACCAACAAAATCCTCAGGCAGCTCACTTATTGGCCTGCGCATAGTTAGCTCCGGCCTAAGTGTGGAGGGTTCTTTTTTTTTTTTTCTTTTTTTCTTCTTCTCCTTCTTCTTCTTCTTCTTCTTCTTGTTCTTCTTCTTTTTTTCTATCCCTCCCCTCTTCTTAAATAAGTAGCTCTTCAGACATTCTCTACCCCCTCCTCCACACGTCCATTAGGCAGAGGCATTCTGATAAAGTAAATCCAAAACCAGGGTATGGGAAAGAAAGAAAGCACTCACGCTGCCAACTTCTGATTGACCATTAAGCTATTGATGAATGTGCCTGTCAGGAGAGAGACAATTAAATCAAATATGAAACAAAGTCGTTTTGACGGGTCATTTTGATAGAGCAAAACCATTCTTCCATCTCCTATTAGCCGGGCAGTCAAGTTTTTATATAATGAATATTTCTTAACGGACCTGAGATTTCCTGGCTGTCTTTTTTTTTTTTTTTTTAAAGGTGCAAAAAGGGTTAGTGAACAGGTTGCTTCTTTTAAAAAAAAAAAAATACACGGATTTAGTCAACAGCACAGGTCCTCCTTCGCTAATATTTTTAGCAGAAAGTTATCACAGAAGAGTCTCAGATTGGCAAGGTGGAGGAGAGAAGATGAAGCAACCGTAGAGAGAGTTCTAAACTAAATGTAAAGATGTAATCACATATGGTTCATTTGATTGAGGCACACAGATACCTTAAAATGTGCATCCAAAAAGGAAAGAAAAAATTTCAAAGACTGGAAGAAGCCCAAGACACTCCTACTGCCCAACTTTGTGAAGGAGTCCTCCAAACTTTTAGAGTTTATTTTGGGTAGATAAGCTCATTGCTCGAGCCTGGAATTTAAAGGAGAAGGTGGGATGGGCAAGAAGCATCGCCAGGAGGTCACTGGGGTGGCATCGCCCTCCCTCGAACGGCCGCTGGGATCAGCAAACTTACTAAACGTGGGCAACAACCGAGGACACACAGCAAAACCTGCATCACATGCCGTCCCCCCCCCCACCCCCAAACCAAGTCTGTTTTCTTCTGGGGTTTTCTTGAGGCGTGAACAAGAAAGTACACTTCTGGGAGAAGAAAGAAGAGCGTCCCCTCTGCGTGACCCTGTGAGAGAGGAGACTCCAGTCCACCACGGTGCAGCCAATGTGCGAGCTCCACGGGCAGTGGCGGCTCACATGATGGAAGTGACCATCACCGCCACCCCCAGGGCTGCCACAGGCACTCACCGAGGGGCAGGCGTGGGCACGACGCCCGCCTTCCTCCCACAAGGGCGCCTGGCAGTGTCCTGACCCTTCCTTCCCTCCGCTCTCCCTCCTTGCACCCAAAGAACAGAACAGAAAGGAGCCTCCACTGAAGCCTCCCGTTCAGGCAGCATCTGAACCTCTGCACGTCTGAGCCTTACTCATATCAAAATACATCCCGTCCATATGTGGTCCTCTCAGCAATCCCTCCCAAATCCCCCAAGTTGCACTGACAGGGCCCTAGTGACGTCACAGAGCTTGGCCTCACCATTGCGAGTGATTTATTGATGTTTATTGGGAATGAATAGATCAAAGGCAGCAGCATGACGGGCGATCAATCAGTCATCAAATCAAGGGTGGCAAAGGGCCAGAAACCCTTCTTCCAGGCAACATGCCCCCAACTGACATTATTGCAAAATAATGTTACGCGTCTGTGTGTGTGAGTGTGTGTGTGTGTGGGTTTTTGTTTGGTTTTCAATGATGCTTTTTTTCCATAAAATAATAATAATAATAATAATCGGCTCAGCCTTAACAGGAGTTGACACTCCTGGCAAAAAAAAAAAGAAAAAAGAAGGAAAAAAAAAAGGGGGGGGGGTTGAAAAGTACACAGACACGTCCCAGAAGTAAGTGCTCCGAGGAGGGGATGAGGGTGGGAGAGGCAGGGGCAGGGGCAGGAGGGGGTGGGGGTCGGGGACCACGCGCGGGGAGCGGGGAGCGGGGAGCGGGGCGCGGGGACGCCGGCCTCGAGGCCGCCTTGACAGGCAACTGACAATGCCCAGACCCGTGCGCTCTGGCTTCCACCGCTTGCCCGCGTCGGGCCCAATAAATGAGGAATCAATCGGACCAGCAGGAAGGTGGCCGGGGACGCCCGCTCACTCGCCGGCTCTCGGGGCGCTCCGCGCGCACCCGGCTGCGCCCCGCCGCCCGCCGCCGCCGCAGGGCGCGGAGGTGTCCCGGGAACTCAGGTGACCCCGCCCGGCCCCGGCCCCGGCCCGGCCCCGGCCCCCGCCCCCGCCCCCGCCCCCGGCCCCGCGCGGGGAGGCTGCCGGCCCCGAGTGGGTGCGGGCCGGGCCGGGCCGGGCAGGGCGCGCGCGGGGGGCGCCCGGGGCGCGGGGCGGGCGCAGCGGAGCGGGGCGGCCGGAGAGCCCCGCGCGCCCCGGAGTTACTCCGCGCGGGCAGCGGCGGCCCGGGCGCCGGCGGGAGCCCGAGCCGGAGCCGGAGCCGGAGCCGGAGCCGGAGCCGGAGGAAGGGGAAGCGGCTCGTACCTGCTGCGCGCCGGGGCGCCTGCTGCTTCCTCCTCGGCATGATGCTCCTCCGGCGACTGCCACCGCCGCCGCCGCCGCTGCCGGGCTGGGGAGAGGGCGGGCGGGAGGGGCGGGGGCCGCGGGGGGGCGAGGCGGGCCGGCTGGAGCCTCCCCCCCGAGAGCGGCCGCCCGCAGGATGCTGCTGCGCCCCGGCTCCGCGTCCCCCCCTCTCCGCGCTCCGCCGCGATCCCCGAACGTGCGGAGGGAAGAAGGAGGGCGGGCGAGGGAGGCGCGGGGAGGAGGAGCGCGGGGGGAGGAGGCGGCCGGCGGAGGAGGTGGGGCGGGGGAGGGGAGGAGGAGGGGGAGGACCGCGCCGCCGGCGGAATGGGAAGTTTGACAAATCGCTCCCGAGGCCCGCGGAGGAGGGGGCGGGGAGGCGCGGCGGCCCTGCCCCGGCCCCCGCCCCCCGGCCCCGGCCCCCGCCCCCGCCCCCGCCCCCGCCCCGGCCCCGGCCCCGGCCCCGGCCCCGGCCCCGCCGGGCTGCGCGGGGCGCGGGGCCGGGCCCGGGCGGGAGGACGAGCGCGGGAGCGGCCCGGCCGCCGCGGCCCCCGCCCCCGCCCCGCCCCGCCCCGCCCCCGCCCCCGGGCAGGGGGTCACGGCGTCCGGGGGGCCGCCCAGCCGCCGCCGCGGCCCGGGGCTCGGCGGTCCAGTCTCCTGCCCGCGGCGCGGCTGGAGCGGCGGCGTCGGCAACAGGCAAGCTTAGAGGAAAAGGAGATGATCGTGTCACCGCCGCCGCCGCCGCCGCGCCCCGGCCGGCCGGACCCCGCGCCCCCGGCCCGCGCCCGCGCCCGCGCCCGCCCCCGCGCCGCCCCGCCCCGCCCCCGCCGGGGCGCGCCCCGCCCGGCCCGGCCCGGCCCGGCCCGGCCCGCGGCCCCGGCTCGCCCCCCGCCCCGCCCCGCCCCGCCCCGCCCCGCCCGGGCCGCGCTCCTCCCGGCCCCCCCGCGCCCGCCCCCGCCCCCGCCCGCGCCCGCCCCCGCCCCCGCCCCGGGGATGCCCGGGCCGCGGGGGGCGGACGGCAGCGGGGCTCGGGCCGGGCAGGGGCCGCCCCCGCCCCCGCCACCCGGGCTCCTCCCCCGGGACCCGCCGCCGCCACTTCCCCCAATTTTGTTGTTTTTCTCTTCTTTTCCCGGGCAAACTTTCCCGGGCCGGTCCCGGGGGTCGGCGTGGGAGGGGGCGCCCCCGAGCGCGCTCCTCCGCCTGGGAACGGCGCGGTCCCCCCGCGCGCCCCGTCCGGGCCGGGTCCCCGCCCCCGCCCTCGCCCTCGCCCTCGCCCCCGGGCGCCCGGCCGCGCCCCCCACCCCATCGCCGGCGGCCCCGGGCGGGACGGGGGCGGGGGCGGGGGACGGGGAGGAACTCGGGCCCCGGAGCACAGCCCCGCCCCCCCCCCCCCCGGCCGCCGCCCCGGGGCGCCCCCGAGCCGGGGCCACCGCGCCCGGCGCCCGCTCGCCAGCGGTCCTGGGCGGAAAGAATTGATTATTGATTGGGCGGCCGGGCGGCGGGGGCGGGGGGGCGCCGAGGGCCGCGCGGAGGAGGAGCTGGCGGGCCGCGCGGGCTCACTCACGGGCGGGCCGGGGCTCGTCGGGGCGCCCCCCGGGTTGGCGGCGGCGGCGGCGGCGGAGCGGGAGCCCGAGCCCGAGCCCGAGCCCGAGCGGCGCGGGCGGCGGCGCATCGATGCGCTGCGGGCTCGATTGCGTCTCCCTGGGCCAGCTCCTGGGCCGGGAGTGGGGCGGCCGCGGCGGGGCTGGCTCGGGGCGCTGCCGGGCGGCGCTGGCGGGGTGCGGGGGCGGCCGCGGGGCCGCGGTCGGGGGGGGCCGCTCCTGCGCGCTCCGGCGGACCCGGGGGGCTGCCCTGGACCCCGCGCCCCGCAGCCCCGGCGAGGCCGGCCGGAGCCCCGCGCCCCGGGACTGGCTGCCGGCGCGCTCCCGGAGCTGCAAGCCCCGGCCTCCTTCCTTTCCCTTTTCCCTTCTTTCCTTTTTTCCTTCCTTTTCCCCCCCCTTTTTTTTTTTTTTTTTTTTTACTTTCCTTCCCTTGCATTCCTCTCCCCCTCCCCGGCCCCGCGCCTCCTCCTCTGTGTCTGTCTGTGCAAGTTTGTTCGGAAGTTCTCGGGCCGCTTCCACGGCCTCTTCCCTTAGAGCCGGACACCGCGGTCGCACCAGACGGTAGGACCGCAAGTGCCCGCCCGCCCCCGGCCCGCGGGCCTGGCTCGGGACAGACGCCGCCGGTGCAGATGCGCGGCCTCCCCCCCCCCCCCGGGCCTCCGGGCGTAGAGGGCGCGCGCAGGAGCGCTCGGGGCTGCGGGGTGCGGGCCCCGCGCGGTGGCGGCGGAGGGGGAGGGGGAGGGGGAGGCGGGCTGCAGGGGGGCGGGGGGGGGGCGCTGCGCTCCAGGCCCCGGGGACGCGGCCGCGGGGCGTGAAACGCTTCTTGCGAACGAGGAAACGGTGAGTTGGCAGGCGCCGCCCGCGGCCTCCCGGCGCTGGGTGCGGGCCCCGGAGCCTCTCGCCCGGCGGAGGGCGGGCGCCCCGCGAGGTCAGCCCCGCCAGCCCCGCTGCCTCCCCGACGCGGGCGCCCCCGAGGCGCGCCGGAGCCGCGGCGAGCAGCGCGCACGGGAGGCCGAGAGTCGCCGGCCTGGGCTGCCCCTCCTCCCGCCCTCTCCAAGCCCCGTTCCCGCCGCCCCCTCCCCGCGGCCGCGGCCTGAGCCCGGGCTCCGAGCCACCGCCCGACCGCGGCCTCGGCCGCCGCGCGCCGCGCGATCCGCCCCAACATCTGTCCGTCCGGCCATCGGCGCATCCATCAGTGTCAAGGAGCCGCGCATCGCAGCCGCAGCCCGTCACGCGCAACGCGGGCTCTGCGGAGCGCATCCTGCGGCCGCGCTGCCTCCCCGGACGCCCCGCCGGGCTCCGGCCCCGCGCGCCGCAGCCCGGGACCGGGGCCCCCGCGGGGCTCTTGGAGGCGCGCGCACCCCCTTTAGCCCCAGGACCTCCGCGCGGCACCGGCTGGGGCAGGCCTGCCCGGGGCGGGGCGCGGCGGGACGGCGCGGAGGGGCCCTGCCAGCACAGCCCTCGCTGTTCTCCTTTCCAAGTTCCCCGTCCCCCCTAGTGTGCACCGGGCGTGGCGGAGGAGAAAAGGGAGGGAGGGAGGGAGGCCTCCCGCACCGGCCCCAGCACCGTGCGCGCGGGGCGCGGGGCGCGGGGCGCGGGGCCTTGAGCGCGCTGCGGCTGGGCCCACCCTGGGGCAGCTCGGGGCGGAGCGGGCAGCCCCACAACCCTGCCAGGCCCCACCTGGCTGCCGCCCGGGGCGCACGGCCCGACAGTGGCGGGGGGCGGGAAGGAACTGGCGCGTCCCAGGGAACAGGGGCACTGGATGTAGGGAGCCCCGGCGAGCGGGCAGCGGCGCGCGTGTAATCCTCGTGTCATTTGCAGACGGAGAAAGGGCAGGGCCGCGCGTCGGAGAAGCCAGAGCTGTGCGGGCAGCTCCCGGCGCCGTTCTCCACGAAGGCTGACCCTCTCCGCCGTGGCTGCAGGTTCCCCTGCTTCTGCTAATTGCTTTGCACCCCAGCGCCCGGCCCACGGTCCGCAGGACACAGACCTCCCTACCCGAGCTGTATGGCCAGGCCACAGGGTCTGCTTTGCGCTCCCCTGAGAAGTTCAGGGGAAGGGCGCACGGAAGGACCCAACTCCTGGCTCGGACCTCTGCGGGGTGGCATTTCACCCGCCTCTGTTCCCACTGCAGACATCGGTGTCCGGGTGTCCGGGTGTCCGGGGAGTCCCGCCTCCCGCCCGGGAGCGGGTCAGACCCTGCGCTTGCCTTCGTTCCGCGGTTCGCGACTTAGGAGGGATGAGCAGCCGCTTCCCGCGAGCGCGGGGAGGAGGAGGCCGAGCCGGCGGCGCACGGCGCTCCCGGGGGCTCCCGCTGCGGGAAGGCGGCCGCGCGCTCCGGGGTGCGGCCGAGCCGTGCGCCCCGGCGGGGAGCGACAATTCTGCACGGGGCACCCCTGCGTGGAGACCGTCCTGCCCCCTCGGAGGAGGTGCGGACGCCTCTGGAAAGCCACGACAGGCTTCCCGCTCCCGCGCGAGCACCTGCTAACTTAGCCCAGTGAGTCACGCACAAGTAGCCCCCTGGACCAGTGAGCAGCGCCCGCTTTGGGGAGGTGCCGCTTTTTGGGATACATAGATAGATTTTTTTTTTTTATTTTTTGTAATTAATCCCTGCAAACAAAAGGACAAGTGGGCTGAGGGGCCTGGGAGCGGCCCATGGAGATGCGCAATGGCCACAGACGCCCTTAGGAGAAACCCACCGCTCCCACTGCGGCCAGCTGGCTCACCCCGCGGCCACGTTCAGGAGCCCAGGAAATTCCCAGAGGCCCTGAAAACAATTCCTGAGCCCCAAGATTGCGACTTGGGCCCAGTGCAACCCTGCTCCTCCGCCGCGGTGCGCTGTGCCCCAAGCAGCACCAATCCTCCCACCTGCCAGCTCTTCACGTCAGGGGTTAGAAAGGTGACTCAGGCCTTTAGAGCTCGGAAGGCTCCAGGTCCCAGGCTCCCCCGGGCCTACCTGCGTGGGTCTACCCCGCAGCAGGAGCGCTCCTGCGCTTGGCCAACCCGGGCCCCACCTGGGGCGACTTTGGGAGTTAAAAAAAAAGTCGAAAGCAGGTGTGGCTGCAAACAAGTGTGCGGTGGCAGCGGGTGGCAGCGGTGGGGCAGGGAGGTGGTCCTCAACACCCGGCTCAAGGGTAAGGAAGTAGGTGGGGTGGGAGGGTGGAGGGAGAAGCAGTTGGGCCACCGCCTGGAGGCAGCCGCGGTTGTGTTCAAGGTGCGCATGAGGCCAGTGGGTGACAGGCAGCCTGCCCAAGGAAGGCCAAAGTATGTCCTCATTTGGGATGGCCACTGAGGGGGACGGTACAGGCAAGAAGGCGTCCTTGAAGCCACCAGTCCAGGCCGGATAGCCAGGGTAGGCCAAGGTCCCAGGAGCTTAGGGGTTTAGACCCAGGCCTTGAAGCGGGGTTCTGTGCCCTGGGGGGAGAACAGGGCCACCTGGAGGGACAGGGCATGCTGGGTGGAACACCCAAGGAGCCTGCACTCCCCCCAGTCCGTGGTGTGAAGGCATCAGGCCCCGTGGAGGGCTTCTGGGGAGCCCACTGACTGCCCAGCCATGCCAAGAGAGGTGATGCCAAGGGCTTTTCCTACCTGGGTGCCCCTGGGATGCCCCCTTCCACACTCCTCCTCACACTACTGTCTGGACTAGGCAAGGGAAGCGCCCTGGAAGCAGAGAAGCTGACTGCCTCCGCCTGCACACCCCACCCAGGGACTGAGCCCCGGGACCTCAGCCCCGGCCTATGTGCTCGGGATTTGGACCCTGGGGCCCTCACCAGGGGATAAACTGTGAGCTAAAAGCGCTTTTACACAGCAGCGAAAGTTTGTTTCTCTTTTTCCAGTAGCTTTGTTTTAAGGAACCAGATGTTTTGTCTGTAAATTCTCCCAAGAACTTTTACAGTTTTGACGTGAAATAAACCTTTGAAAATCGGAGCGGTATATTAATGCCACTTCTGTGGGGCCTCGGGGTAGCCTCATGGGGTGCCTGGGTGTGAGCTAGGGTGGAACTGCGTGCGGGTGGGGCAGCTCAATCTTGGAAGAAAAGTAGGAGACGGCTGTCTGCAAAGGTCAAGATTTGGTGTTGGGGTGTGAAGCCCCTCCCCCGAGCACACACAGGGATACACCTGCCCCCACCCTTCCCCACCTGGGCTTTACTACTTTGTAAATTTTTTGGAGCTGGTTGCACAGAGGTCTGGCCCAGCTTTGCCGACTGTGCTGGGCATGCCCTCCGTTCCCAGGAGGTCGGACCACTGGACTCAGGCCTGTGATCTTCCCTGGCCAGGTATGATGTCCCTGGTCTTTGGGGGAGGGGCAGAGCAAGGGGGCCCCAGGGGGCCCCTGAACTCCCAGGGCAGCTGCACGGAGAAAACTGGGTGGAAGCCGATCCTCCTCTTCAATGCCTCATTTTTATGGACTCGGACTTTCCAGGCGGTTATAAACACATTAAAACTAAAAGAAAACTATCCCCCTAACAGGGCAGGAGGGAACGGGGTTATCCGAGGGGACCCAGGTCTTCCTATACGCACCCATCTCTTGGTTGGGTGATTCCTAGGGACCACTTTGTCCAGTTCCAAGGCAGGCTGGGGATCCCCCACCCACCGCCCCCGCAGGCCCCTGCTCCCAGTCTATGATCTTCAGATTCGGAGAGTTCAATTTGGACCTCACTCCCCTTTCTTCTGTAATTATTTTTCAAGCTCACACATCTCTGGAACTTTCAAAAAGTTTTTTTTTTATTTTTATTTTTTTAGGAGACCCAAGACTTAATTAAGAAAATAAGTCTTGGTGTTTCGGTGTAAGGAGGTACTAGACATCCCTTCGACTTGGGAGGGAGCAATTGTCTGCCCGTGACCTTTGCTTGCATCACAGCCGACTTGCGCGGGGAACTTCCCGAGTTACTCGCTGCGGAGTGCTGTGGTTTTTCCCACTCTGGCTGAAATGGATTTTTGGAAACCATTGGAGCTTTAAAAAAAAAAAAAAACACAGGAAAAAAAAAAGTGCCCTGGAGACGGTGCTGCCACGGAGGGGCTGGGCCCTGGCTGGAAGAAAGCACCTCTCTGCCCGCTGCAAGCAGAGGTGCCCGACCCCCCGCGCGGATGCAAGCGCTGCCCCGCTAGCCGTGGGCTGGGGCCACGCGTGGGCCCAAAGCCAGGCTGCGTTGGGCTCCCGTGCTGGAGCCCGAGGAGGGGGGGAGGAGCAGGAGGGAGGGGAGGAGGGGGGGAGGAGGTCTCAGATATCAAACCAGCGCTCCTCGCAGACCAGACAGCCCAGCCTCGCACGCCTGGTGACCTCATTAACTAGCCCGAGAATTTGCAAGACGAGGACATTTCCTTCTTCCCTTTCCCTCTACCGCTCTCCTCCTCTGTCATCCACATTATGGTTTGTGTTCCTCCCTGGATTTACAAACGGGAGAGACCCGGGGCAGTTCTCAGTAGGACAGGTACCAGAGAGAGGGGCATTGGGCTGGGTCTTCGTTCTCTTTCTCCCTCTCTCTCTCTTTTTTATTTTTTATCTTTATTTTTATTTTTTTTTAATCTCTTGAAGCTTGGTGCCTATCCTTGGCATGTCCAGAATGGAAGAGCCGAGCGGCAGTTCTTGGGGACGAGGTTGTCGGCAGGGTCAGACCCTTTGTATGCAGGAAGTCTCTGACCTCTCCAGGATTTTCCTCCTCTGCAGACAGGCTCTGATTTCTTCCTCCTGCCTTCCTCCCTCCCTCTGACACCTCTTTCCCCAGCTCTTCCATCTTCCATCCTCCTTCCTCCTCCTCTCTCCACTGGCTTTTGCAGTTCTCTCTCTCTCTCTCCCCCACCAGTCCCTCCCCAACCAACCCCCTGACCCCCCCCCCCGCCGCCCTCCCACCCTGAATTTGCAAAAGTTCTCCCTTTTGCGCTCCTCCTGCAGTGCTGCAGCTTTTTAGGTGGGGGGAGGGGGGAAGGAGGAGGGGGAAGGGTCACAAATGGACTGACCCTTGGCTTAAAATAAAAGAACACGTTAAGAAGTTTCAAAGCTGCCAATAAGACCCTTTAAGTGGCTGGTGATTCAGTGCCTGGAGTTGCGACGGTGGCATTGGTAAATGACTCCGATGCCCAAAGAAAAATATTACAAATGCCGCTGTCTCGGCCACCAATCGGGCTCAGCATCCCTGCGCGGGCACCAGCATTTGCATGATAAATTGGCCAGACCCGCGGAGGCCCAAGAAATATTCAAATTAGGCGGGGGGTTGGGGACGGGGTCCCTAAGCATCCCCTTCCCCGTGCCCCCCAGGCGCCCCGGGAGCCCGCGGGACCACCTCTCCATCAGCGCCCTCTAGAGGTGGGCTCTGGGGGGGGTCGCTCCAGCCCCGGGATGGACCAGGAGGGATGAGGAGGGGGGGGCGGGTCAGGGTGCCCCCCAGGGCTGCCCCACCACCACCACCACCAGGGGTGCTGCGGTCTCCCGCATGCACCTTGCGTCTGGATGTGTTGGCAGATTGCAGAGGCAGGTGTTGACCTCCTGGCAAGGAGAGCTCCAGCGCCTTCACCCCAACCCCCTTTCCTAGGAGTCCCATCCTAGGTTCTCCCAGCACGGTTCAGGTTTGCTCCACTGAGTTTCAAGGTGAGACCCAGACCCTTGCCCACCCAAGCCCACCATACCTTCCCCCCAAATCGCTTTGCGAGATGGAAATGCTGGAGTGGACAAATCCAGCTGGCCCCCCAGCAGAGGACCGCCTGCCCACGCAGGAGGCTGGGCGCTGGGACTGGGTAGGGGCACTGCAGAGCCTGCGCCCTTCCCCCCAGGGCCGGTGGACCTCAGCCAGGCTGTGGGAACCGGGCTCCCGGGAAAAGCTGGCAGCGTTAGTATGCGGACAGTGGCCCTCCGCAGGCACAGCTCCTCCCCTGGGGAAACATGTCCTGGAGAGAGTGTCCAGACCTCCAGGCAGGAGCTCCTGTGAATGTGCAAAGGCATGCCAGGGGGGATGTGTGTCCAGGTTGTAGATGCCCAGCCAGGAGGGGTGTGGAAATCGGGGTGTGCAAGTGCACGTACAAGGGACAGGCTCTGCAGCTGTGCTGACGGCTGGCTGTGCCCGGGAACCGGACAGGGCAGGCACAAGGTGAGCTGGCCTCCTGGCCTGGCTCCTCCTTGTGGCTCAAGACTCCGCAGGGGGCTTTGCACAGAAGACTGGGTTGGCTTCTGCCTAGGACCAAGGACCGGGGGCCATCTCCTGTCCTCTGAGCATCTCTCCCCTGCCCCCAGCCCCGTAGCCCATCCTGTGCCAAGTACCCTGGTGCCTGGCCGCCCTGCCCCTGCAGCCTCATTTTTAAAGTCCAGGTTTTAGAAGTTTGATTGTCTCCCTAGCGTGGACTAGCAATAGTATTGTTGTTTTTTCATCTTCGCAGGACTTAGACTAGGGCCCCAGGCAAACACTGCTCTGGGGGTGGCGGGGGTGGTAGGTGGGGGTGGGGAGGGATTATGTTTGCCTCCAACCTTCCTCCCTGTCAAAAGGATGGTCAGGCTGATGGGAAGTCCTTCTAGTTACCTCTCTAGGAGACACTCAGCTCAGGGAGTCATCTGCGGGGGCCCAGGGGCTTGGGGGATGACGCAGAGGTGCTGGCGGGTGGTGTTCTCAGAGCCTGGCCCCAGGCTGGCCAACTAACGTTTGTAAATGCACAAAGGAAAACAAAATAGTAGCTACTGAATACAAATTTGAGAGACACACTGGGTTTTGACTTTTGATCCCTTTACAGATGTTATCAACACCTTCAAAATATATTGGCCGAATGGGCGGGGGGGGGGGTGTATTTTAAAAAGCCTTTTGCATCATTTAAGGTTTTGGGGTTTTTTTAAAGGAATGTTTTAGGTGAAGAGAAGGGGCTTGCTGGGAGTGCACTGGGGAACAGACGTAATGGGCTAGGTTCAGGTGTAAAAGGGCCTCCCTGCTTCCAAGAGAGTCCTGAGTCCCAGGCGACTGGACTGCCTGCAGAGGAGGCTCCCCCGCCCGGGGGGGGGAAGCCTGTTGCCGCACCCTGTGAGGGGAGCAGCTCTCCCAGAGGTTCCAGGAAGCCTCCCCTCCCAGCCCACAAACCCTCCTTACTCCTCCTCAGGCCTCACCTGTCGGCCAGGACAAATGAGACCTGAAAATGGGCCAGAGTCATTCTCCAACAGTGAAATTTGTCAAGGAGTCGGTCCCGTCTCAAATGTCCAGAAACGCAAGCCGCTCCCCCTCGAGGACGGCGCTATCTAGGGCACGTCGCGGAGCGTCAAGGAGGTAGACAGCAAAGGTGAGAAACGCGGAGAGCTGGCTATCCAGCCCAGCACCTAGTCCTACCTGAGCCGGGCTGGGCACAGGGAGCGAGGGAGAAGCAAGTGGCTGCTGTCTCTTGGGAGACACGTGCCAGCCCGCAGCATAGAAGGCTCAAGTCTGCCGCGGGGCTCCTCGTGGGGCTCCTCGTGGGGCTGCTCGGCCTGTGCACCTGTGCACTTTGCAGGTGAATGTCAGCTCTGACCATGTGACACAGGGCCTGGGCTCCTGATCCTAACTCACCGAGTGCCCTTGGGGCGGATTGCTACCCCCCACCCCTCTTTCAGCCTCATCTCCTTTGTCTCTAAAAAGGGGGAGCTCTCTCCAACTAAAGCATTGAGTAGGGACTGGGGGGGGGTCCAATGAAAGTTGGAGATGCCCTTTGAGACCTTAGCCTCTCCGTGTGCATCCTGGAGCTTTCAGGGTCAGACAAGGGTTGGAAAGAGGAGTGGTGTTACTAGCTGTGTACCCGTGGGCAGGTCACAGTCTAGCCCTCTGCCCGGGTACAGGGGATCCCTTGCCGAAGAGCTGGGCAGGCGGTGGGTGGACAATAAATGACCGCCCCTCCACCAGCCACCGGGAGAAGGGTAGCCACAGGGTCAGACCTCCCCGAAGACCGACTTCTAAGTCCCCTGAGATTGCACACACCCCAGGATGCAAGCAGGTGCTTGGACCGGGCAGAAAGAAAGGGCGCGGGGAGTTGCTGGAAGCGGAACGGCGCACAGGCCTCCTGACTTCCCGGGAAGAGGGAGCATCTGCAGGGCGACCAAGGCAGATTCCTCCAGGTTTTTCCAGGAGCTAATTAAAGGAAGGGGTATGGTGAGGAGCCTCACTGTTATTTCTGTTTTTCCCTGTTAGTAGTGACTGGAATGTGCGCCATCCAGGTCAGATGGAAAATAGAAGCCTGGAAAATCTGACACTCTCATTGATTTGCTCTCTGCCATCGCTACTCGCGAGAGGAAGAAATGTGACTTCAAAATTGCAATTAGGAACCAGCTCGCTAAGGGCTCCTTGCGTGAGCTCCCGTGCTGGGCCCATCACAGGCCTGCCTCTTCTCATTTCCCGAGGAGGTGGGTTCATTCATAATTTTCAATGAAGCAGGCGATGCAAACGTGTAACCCCCCTGCCCCACTCACACACACACACACACACACACACACACACACACACACACAGAAGTGCTCATACCTGCCAGTCCGGAGCCGGCCTCTCCTTTCGCTCAGGTCTTTGAAAACATGGCAATTTTCCCAATGTTTAAAAAGTACTAACTTCCTTTCAAACATTCTTTAACCTTTAATGTTTTGTAACTTGATGAAAAGGTCATTTTGTTCCGAAGATGCGGCTGTCCCGTAATTGTTCAGCTATCAGAGTGAATTCCACCCAAATCCCGAAGTCTTTAACGGGATCCAAACCACCATGCACACGAGTGTGCGCACACACATACGCTCACATCCAGATATAGATCGATGCTTTCCAACATACATCTCTGTATATGTACATATGTGTATATATACTTACATTTTTGTGTCTGTGCACACCCATATACTCGCAGGGATTTGGAGGAGGATTACTACGTTCCCCTCCTCTCTACAGGGGACAGATTCCAAGACCCGCAGTAGGATGTCTGAAACGGGATGATACCAAATCCCGTACATCCTATGCTTTTTTTCTACACATACATGCTCATGATGACATTTTATTTGTCATTTAGGTATAGTAAGAGATTAACAAAAATAATTAATAATAAAATATGATGATTATAACAATATACTGTCATGAGAGCTATGTGAGTGTGTGCTCTCTCCCTCCCTCCCTCTCTCTCTCTCTCTCTCTCTGTGTCGTACTCCCCCATGTTCTGGTGATGATGTGAGATGCTAAAACGCCCTGGTGATGAGATGCAATGATGTGGGCACCGTGACGTGACATTAGCTACTATTGGCCTCCTGACCCTACATGGGCAGGATCATCTGCTTCCAGAACACGCTTGACCGCGAGTAACTGAGGCCACAGGAAGTAGAACCACGGATAAGGGGACTCCTATAACATCTCTAGTCTTTTGGCAGAATGACTTCTTTGCAGGAAAATCTCTATAAAACTTACTTTTGTTCGAATGAGAAGGTGCTAAGCATTCAATAGTAATCATTTATTATGCACTGCGCTTGTTACCGATTTCTTTAAAAAAGGTTTAGTCAATTTCTAATTTAACAACTCATTGCTATCCCTGCAATAAATGCCCCCAGAGGCCTAGGAGAATTGAGATGTTTTTCCATCGGCCTTCTTACCCAGCGTCAGCTTCTCAGTGGTCCAGGGCACTAGGAGCCGTTCCCTGACTCTCCTCTCTTTCTAAGCTGATGTATTCTTGGACACAGATCCCTGGGCGTGTTAGATTTCTATTTAAGATGGACTTTAATGGACTCAAATAAGACCATGAAAGTGTTTTCTGCAAGGAAATTCTGTGAAGTTTATGCCTGGACCCCACAGTATGCATTTTACTTGGTCTAGAGGTATCGGTGTGGCCTCCTGCACTCCTGGTTCTGACGGTTGAATATCTAAGGTGAAAGACCTCCGGTATATCGGAAGCAGTTGGGATAGAGAGAAGCGTGTGTCGACTCACGTAAGGAGCAGATCTGACCTAACGTGGGATGAATCAGTAGGAGAACTCCGTAGGATTCGCCGTCATATTAAACGTACGAGCAAGGATCGATCCTTTTACAAAGAATACATTTTTTACTTAAAAGCAAATACTTGTAAAGGACCTCTGGCTGGAGCAAATGGTAATGAAGTCAAGCAAAGCTTAAGACCATCCAGAGAGTCTGTCTTGGGGGCCAGTCCTCCAGAATTCCTCGCTCAGGACCACTATTCCATAGTAGTGGCACCAGACTGCTTGCTGGCATTTCTCTAGAATCTGTTGTTTCGTGCATGTGTGCGTGTCCTTTTTTCCCACTTGTTTCCATGTATGAGACGTGTTACAAATGTCAAAGAACATGTAGATCACGTGTATGGTTTAAATAATATTACAAAGCCGATCACCGAGTAACCACTACTCCGTCACCAGAAGCTGCACCCCCAACACCTCCCAATTATAACGCCCTTTCCTGGAGGCCACCACCATCTTGACTTCTATACCAATCACTTTATTGTCTCGTTTTGTGGTTTTAGCACTTGTGTGCACAGCGCCGTGCCTGATTTTCAGCCTCATACCCGCGGAATCATATTGAACGAATTATTTTGTGTCTTGTTAACCTCACTCAGTGTGGAATCTGTAGCCTTACCATGTGGATGCAGGCAGTTGGCCATTTTCAAAGCTGTAGACCGTGAATCTATCGCAATAGAGTAGGGTTTGTTCGGGGTTTTTTTCCCAAACAACAATAGCAAACAGTTGTTTTGCTATTATGGAAAGTACCACTGTGAACACACTTACCCATGCGTCGTGCACATGTGTGGAAGAGCCTATCTGTGATACGCACATGTGAGGTGGTGTTGCTTGGTCTCTGGCATGTGTATCTACAACCCCCAACTGTTCTTCAAAGAGATTAGGGCAGTGTTCACTCCCAGAAGGTATTTCAAAGTCTTTCCATTGTTCTGCCTCCTTGTCAGCCTATGATATTATTAGCTCTGCCCCCCCCCCTTGTGTTTCATACTCCCTAATCTAGTCGTGATTGCTGTCTGCCTGTGTGTAGCTTATGTTCCCATGAATGCTAAGGAGATTGAGCATTTTGGGGGTATGTTCATGGTCCCTTGGATTTCCTTTTCCCGAGGGCCCTCTCCTAGTCCTTTTTCCATTTTCTGTTGGAGGTAAATGTCCTGTAGTTTCACGGACATTGTTTCAAGTTGCTCTGGGCCTGTGGGTAAGAATAGAAACGGCTCAAGGAGATCCCTGTGGATCAGGACAGAATCAGCTCAAGGAGATCCCTGTGGATCAGGACAGAATCAGCTCAAGGAGATCCCTGTGGATCAGGATAGAAAGGGCTTAAGGAGATCCCTGTGGATCAGAACAGAATCAGTTTAAGGAGATCCCCGTGGGTCAGAACAGAATTGGTTCAAGGAGATCCCTGTGGATCAGAACAGAAACAGTTCAAGAAGATTCCTGTGGATCAGAACAGAAATGGACAAGGATCCCTGTGGATCAGGATAGAAAGGACTCAAGGAGATCCCCATGGATAAGAATAGAAGGGGCTCAAGGAGATCCCTGTGGATCAGAATAGAAGGGGCTCAAGGAGATCCCTGTGGATCATGACAGAAACGGTTCAAGGTGCTCCCCGTGGATCAGAACAGAAACCGCTCAAGGAGCTCCCTGTGGATCAGGACAGAATTGGTTCAAGGAGATCCCTAAGTGCACTTCCTAGGATGCTCTTCCCGAATCACTCTGGCTTCAGGAAATCGTCTAGCGGTGAATCCTGGCTCGATTGTACAAACAGCAACCCGGGTGGCTCTGCCGTGTGCTCTGTGTTCTCGGTGCCAGCTCATCCTCAGTGACCTCCTGATTTCAGGACGGCCTCACGTGAGTAGGACTGCGTGTTCTTCTGTCCACAACCAACGGAAAAAGAATTAGAAACTGTTCACTGCCCCGTGTGATCTCCAGCCTTCCCTTTGGCTTCCCATTGTGTGGACCAGCAGCCGTCACGGGGAGAGCCACGCCCCGGGTGGGTCGATGAACATCCCTTGTAGGAGAAAATGAAAACACTTTCGGGAGGGTCAACCTCAAGCAGGCGACACAGTTGCGACCCAGGCTGCGGGTTTCTAAAAATCATCTTTTTAAAAATTTTCATAGAGTGAAATTCACTCTTCGGGTATACAGTTCCCGGAGTTTCGACACATTGATAGAGTCAGGGAGTACCCCGGATACCTCCATCACCCCCAAAACACTACTGCGCTGGCCCTTGTGAGGCCCAGGGGTCCTCCTGCCCTCACTCCCGCGGTCCCCACACCTGCCAGGAAGCACTGATCTGTCCTTCAGCCCTAGAGCTTTGCATTTTCCAAAATGTGATCTACACGGAATTATACCGGAGGTCGCCTTTCGAGTCCAGCTTCTTTCATTTCATAGAATGCATTTGAGGTTGCCCCGTGGGTGGAGCGTATCCCTATTTTGCGTGGAGGTCCCACGGTTTGTTGATTCGTGCACAGCTGACACACAACTGGATTGTTTCTCGTTTGGGGCGATAATGAGTAAAGCTGGGTGCTCGGCCGTATGTTAGAGTATGTTTAACCTTATGAGAAGCTGCCACGCTGCTTCCCAAGGTGTCTGTATCGTTTTGCACCCCCTCCCCCCGCGCTTCCCCTTCAGCAAGGAATGAGGGTTCTCTCCGCTCTAAAGGGGTTTTAACGGGGCTGGAAGTGCTTTGCCAAGCGAGAGAGGGTGCGACACAGGACACCCACGTGGGGGGACGTCAGAGGGGGTGTTTCTAAACTCTCAGCTCCGGTGGGGTCTCACTCATCCTGCCCTGTGCAGACGCGACATTTCTCTTTCCAGGGCGTTTGCTTCTCGGAAGGGAGACGGGAAAGCATCTCTCGACCCGTCTCACACATGAGGCCAGAGAGCTGCCTCTCTCGGTGGAGCCAGCCTGGCTTTATCCAGTGCCGCCACTGAGCAAGATCCCACGGCCCCGTGTTTTATTCCCAAACCCGCAAAACAAAGTGCAGGCCTTTGGAGCCTCGTGATGCTGCGCAGCAAGAACCGGGCGAAGGAACCCATCCAGAAGCGAAACCGGGATGTCAGAGCTGGCAGGGACATGGGCGAGTGTCACTTCAGACTTGGGAACCTATCACACATCTGGGGCCCAGATGCAGGGCAGGGGCCCACGACAGGCGAGCTGGGATGGGCTGATCAGCCGGGGTGGCTGTGGGCTCAGGGGCAGGGAGGCGGCTCGGCGGCTGGTGCGCTGTGGCCGGAGGCCCTGCTTCCTTCCATCCCCCGCACCTTCCCTCCTTTCCTCCGAGTGCCCACTTCTGAGGCACCTTCACATTTCAAACGTCCTGAGAATATGTTTAATTAGAACTTGGCCATACAGCCTTTTAAAATAAAACAGAAGGGACCAGCTAATTATATCGCTCAGCATTCTGCGGCAAACATATATATATATTTTTAATAAAACACTTTCCTAACCAGAGTAATCCCTGGAGATGCAAATCCTCATTTATAAGAAGTCTCCCAAAGGGAGTTAAAGAGAAGATGCCCTTATAAAGAAAAGAGACAAAGACAGTGGGGAAGTGTCTTCGAAGAGCTTTTAAAAGACACGCTCACTCCGAGGTTGAGGTAGAGCTATTTTAAAGATGCGAATTTTTATTTCAACTGTCTTATAGTTCTTCCCCATATTTTTGATAATTTATACCCTTCTCCCCACCTCTGGATTATTACCACACATGCCCATACTGCTCATCCTGGTATTTGTCATAAGTACAATATTTAAATAAATGATTTTCTTAAAAATGCACTTTATCTCTTGCTGGTTCTCTCCCCCTCCTCTCTGTCTGTGATGAACCCCTGATCGTCCGTGCAGGTGTCGCCGTGGTGTGGTGCAGAGTGCGGGGCGGGGTACGGCGACCCTGCCCACTGTCTCTGCAGCCCAGGAGGGCTTAGGTCCTCTGGCAGCGAGTCTCTGGGTGTGGTGGGCTGAGGGACACTTGCATTCGGGAGGCTGACGGCCCCAGTGGGTGACAGCAACAGTATAGCCAACGAGTGCTCGTGTGGGGGTTACTGCACACCTGGCAACGAGCTCAGAGCTGTAGGTATCTCATTTAACCTGCAAGACATTGTCTGCAATGTGGGTGCCATCCAGGCGGGCCTCCTGGGTGCAGCACAGGGGACTCCGCCCAATGCCCAGGGCTCCTGCAGAGCATCCACCGGGGCCAGCTCTGTGCCAGGACGGAGGACAGGGAGGCAGCTGTGGGCCTCCAGGTGGGATCTTAGGAGGAGGCCTTGACTTGGCCAAGAGACTCAATGACCCACCAGGCTCAAGGTGCAAAGCCTTCACGGAGAGCTTGGCGTTTGCCTTGTGACCGCCTGGGAAGGGGCCCCACGGGAGTGGACGTGCCTCTCCGTGCACAGCCACTTGCCACACTCACGCCAACTCCTGAGGCTGGCCCTTTTTACTCGAGACACGATATGTATAATTCTCTTTTATCGAAAGCTTATTAAATAAGATTTAGTTGAAAAAATAGAAAGAAGAAGAGGGAAGTCATTTATCATCTTGTTCTCCAAAGACAACAACCATTAATGGTTGCGTAGACCTGTCCTCTTGCTTCCCTCCCAAGTTACAGTAATATTTTTTAAGCAATTTTGAATTATGCATTTTTGATGGACCATTGTCACGGCCTTTTGCCATGTTACAATCGAATGTGGGGTAAGCGGAGTTTTTGGGGGCTGCGTAATATTCCCTTTATGGGAACTGCCATTCTCCTACCATTTATTTAGATGTTGGGGCTCTTTTCTAATTTTCATTCATATTATATAATGCTGTAATTAAGAATTTTGTATATCAATTTTTCTTTTCACATTTCAGGGGATTTCTTCAGGATGACATCCCCAAAATAAAATGACCGAATCAAAGGTGTAAACCTTTATTTAGGGGCGCCTGGGTGGCTCAGTCGGCGAAGCATCTGCCTTCTGCTCAGGTCATGATGTTGGGGTCATGGGATCCGCCCCCACATCGGGCTCCCTGCTCAGCTAGGAGCCTGCTTCTCCCTCTCCCTCTGCCCTTCCACCTCTTGTGCTTGCTCGCGCTCTTTCAAATAAGTAAATAAATAAAATCTTTCTAAAAATTCAAAAAAACAGGGGCAGTGCAGGTGGCTCAGTGGTTTAGCACCTGCCTTCAGCCCAGGTGTGATCCTGGAGACCCGGGATCAAGTCCCGCATGAGGCTCCCTGCATGGAGCCTGCTTCTCCCTCTGCCTGTGTCTCTGCCTCTTTTTCTCTCTCTGTGTCTCTCATGAATAAATAAATAAAATCTTTTAAAAAAAGTTAAAAAAATAAACCTTAGTTTAGGCAGTAAAGTACCTAACACGATGCTGCCTACAGAATAGACTGGGCGGGACCTTCAGCCGGTTTGGCGGCGAGCACTCAGGTGAAGGCTCTTGACCAGTGACTTACTCCAAGGCCTTCCCTCTGGATCGGCCCTGGAATATAGAACAAGCCATGCGGGCAGTTCTTAGTTTTGTCGTAGCCGCATTTTAAATAAGCAAAAGAAACAGGTGGAATCACTTTCAATACGATATTTCATTCAACCAACTGTGTCTAAAAATTATTATTTCCGCGTTGGAATCAATATAAACATTATCAATGTTATATTTTACATTTTTTTTCCATGCAAACTCTTGAAACCCCGTGTGGCTTTTACGCTTATAACACACCCCGCAGTGCAGACCAGTCACATATTTCTGGTTCCCTCGGAAATATCCATGGAGCGCTTCCTAGATGTGAACCCCGTGCCCGTCCCTGGGGATACAGGTGAACAGACTTTTTCTCGTGAAGTCATTACAGACCTTATCAGCTCTCTTAGGGTCTGGCGAGGAGACAGACCTTAATCAAATAATTGCACAAATGTGAAATTTCAAGGTAAGTGCTCTGAAGGAAGTATATATTGAAAAAAATAAATGCTAACCCGTGGGTCATGGCTTGATCGGCCTGTCCCTAGAGGTGCTTCATAGAGGTTGGCCAGGCTGTCTTGGTGAACACTGATTTGACCGATGAGGAGGGAGGATCTCAAGGTGCATCCCAAATCCACACTTGGGAAATTTCTAGGACGGATAGCAGCTCACCAGCTCTTAAGTCAGTGACCCACCCAGCCCATGTGCTGTGCTTATCCTCTCCGAAAACACGTGAGGCCAGCTGGAGCACCCCCATTAATGAGGAAGCAGAAGGCCGTGCATTTGCTCCTTCATTCATTCATGCATCAGTTCTTCCCGAGTAACCCCGGGGGAGCAGGTGGAGGCCTGGGTGGGGGTGGGTCGCTGGATGTCAGGCGCGTTCGGAGGAGCAAGGCCAGCATTCTCTCTGGCCACACTGTGCTGCCAACGGGACACACTTTCCCAGAGAAGATAACAATTTAAAAAACAGAGGAAAAATCAATGCTAATCCAACTCCTTTTCTGGTTCCTAAAATGACATCGTCCGCCGGCGCCGCCGGGGCTCCGAGCCCGTGGCTACGCCGGGAAGCGTGAAGCCGGCGGATGGATGCAATCTCGTGAGCTCTTCAAACCTGGCCGAATCAATAAATGAGAGGCCGAGATGAAGGCTGCTGGGTGGAGGGAGGCTGGGTCCAAGGGGCAAAGTGTACTATTCCTCTTCTACCCCCTGAAACGGGATGGGGATCCTCCCTTCAGCCCCAAGTCCCCGGGGACAGGGTAATTTCAGCTGCACTTGATGTAACCTATACATCACTGTCTTCTTGACCAGCTCTCAAATTAAACTCTGATGTATAAAGTTAAACAAAAATGAGATAAAAATTGGCAGAGGTTGAAGAGGGTCAAAGTAGTCAAAACACAAGGTAGACCATCGCTCCTTTTGATTTATGTTATTCCGCACGCCTTAGAAAAAATAAAATTATAAGTCTCCCTGAGACTTTCCAATTGAGAATGAGGCATTACTAATTTATTTTCAATAGACTCCCAGTTTTCCGAGCTGGGAGGAGCGCTGTGGGTATTGTTTCCAGGGGAGGAGGCCACCGCTCGACCTCAGAGGGGCTCCAGTGACGGGGAAGCTTCTCGCAAAACTGACGGTCCTTCCCAGCAACCTCACGGTGACCGGCGGCACAGCCGTGGCACCGACCTGGGGTGCGGTGGCCTCATCCTCTCGTCTAATTCTGCGAAACCCTAAGGAGCGAAACACACAGAATAGATCACCCCTTCTGACAGCGGAGGAAGCCGAGCCCGATAGGAACCTCGTGTCCCGAATACACATCAGCCCACCCAGTAGGTGCTGGGACTCAGAGGCGAACAGGACAAAAGCCTCACGTACTCGCCTTCCGGTGACAGAGAAGATCGTCAAGCACAATAACTGCAAGTAATATCTGCTTACGTGGAGACCAAGTGGATGCTGCGGAGAAAATGAAGTAGACGAGGCGGGGGGCCGGGTGGTTGAGGATCTAGAAAGCCAATAGCAGGTGTCAACAGGGGGAGTGACACGTTTGGGTTTACCTTCTTCAAAGTCCAAAAAGGCAGCAGGGCAGAGAATCAGCAGGTCCACGGGGGAGCTCGGGAGGTGGTGAGGAGGCAGTGACCGTTGTCCGGGCACCACTGGGCCGTGGCTTGGGCCAGTGGGGTGGTGGCCGCGGCCATGGGGTGAAGGGCCAAGGTCTGTCCTGAGGGGAGGGCATCTGAGAGGGATCTCTGGCTTCTACTCTGGGGCCTGTCATGCAACAGAGCCGGGCCTGCGGTCATAGCCCGAGTCCCGAGCAAGCTTCTCCTCTGGGCTGCAGGGGGACAAGGCAGGTGCTGGCAGTGGGGGCGGAAAGCAGGGGTTTTGGAGAAAGCAGGTGCCCGGTCCAGGCGGGGGTGTGTGCGTGAGCCGTGCTACACGTTACCGCCGTCAGCTTTATTTTCCCTAATTCACTGGACAAGTTCACTGGCAGCCCACAGGTCTCTCTGTTCTTTCCTTAAGCTCCTCTGGCCTGTGGCTTTGGTCTCTGCAGCTCTTCTGAAACGCCTCTCTTGAAGGCCATGGTCGCCGTCGTCCCCCCACGCCCACCCCCGACGCTGTCGGAGCTGCTCCAGGATGGATGCACCAGACACGCGAGCTTTGCGACGTAGCAGGGATCTCGGGAGGTGCTGGGCGCTCACCCACGCGGCCTCGTGAGACGGATTTCTGCTATAGATCGTGACCCCTGTGGGCAGAGGCCGGGATGAGGTTTATGTGGACGGGAAGAGCAGCCTCCCATCTGGTTTCTGAAGCGACCACAGCTGCCCCAGAGCCTGCCTCCTCTGAGAGGCTTGACACGTACAGGTGCAGCGGGGAGGGGGGTGGTCCCAGGTAGGCCTCAGGTAGAGCTGGCCAGTGTCCTCCACCGCAGAGATAGATGGGCGAGGCTGGCCAGGCCCTGGGCGTCCTCAGGGCGAGCTCACCGAGTCCCCGTGGAACGTCTTCTGAGGGTCCCCGTCTGCGCTGAGCTCTGGAGGGAGTCCGGGGACTAGGGGAGCAGAAGGGCTGACCGACCAAGGTCACACTCTTCTTGGGGACACAGCAGACAACGCTTCGTATTCTCACCTGTGGTTCAGCGTGACTCTGTAGCTAAATGTGGTCAGATGAAACGTGGGCAGCGGTGCCAACCCGTAAAAAGCAGCCTCGGAGCATCTCAAGCTCCTTCTCCCTCCACTAGCTGGACACAGTAACACGAAGTAGAGGCACAAACCAGAGGGAGCCCGGGTCCCTGAAGGACCGTGGGGACGGACACCTCCCGAAGGCTGCCTCGCAAGCAAGAAATCAGCATCTTCTGTGTTGAACCTTTGGATGTTGGTTCTACTTGCTCCGTGGCTCCGCTCGCCCTAGTGATCCAACTCCTGCTCCCGGGGAGTTTGCAATCCAATCAGGAGACAAGCCTCGGTCACCTGAGTTCGGGAACAACGGTAGGTGGCTTTCAAGAGGAGATGGGTAGTAGGGTTTGGGGTTTTGGTTCTGAAGTCATAGGCCACTTTGCCATCGAAGCCCTTTCCTGGAAAAGTGGAGAAGGGTCAGACGGTGGGGAAGGCACTTCTGGCAGGAGGACATCCCCCCAGGGGCTCGCGGACAAGGCCTGAAGCAAAGGTGATGAATCATGGTGATTCCCCTTAGGGAAAGCGATGGGCCCCTGAGCACCTACCTTCGGCCGTTATGGGGCGACGATCCGAACGCTCCAGTTCGCTCTCTCTGACCTAAGGCGTCTCTGAAGTTCCCGAGGAAGGGGAGCCCCTGTCCTGGCACCAGGCTAGGACCTCACCTGCTGTCCGGGCCCCAGGAGAGTCAGCCTCCCCGATCGGGGGCTCCATGAGAGCAGCACCCCCGTCCCCAGGCTGGGGAGGACCACGCTTCCATCCGTGTCTGAGCAGGCTCCCGGCTGAGGCTCCCAGGTGCCCGCGGAGACCAGGCGCGGTCTGCAGAGGCCCCGTTCCCGGCTGGGCCAGGCAAGCTCAGCCTGGGTCCCCCTGTTCCCGAGACGCCCCGAGGCAGAGTGCTCCCCCCCACACCCCCGCCGGGGACGCGGAATCCAGGGCGGAGGTCCTGCCCATCACCCTGGACCCCTGCGGCTCCAGACCTGCAGGGCTGTTCAGCGTCCCTGCCCCTTTGTCGGGAAAAAAACAGATGCTCCTGCTGCTGGTTCTGCTGCTGCCGACACCCCCTCCCACACCCCCGAACCCCGGTAACCGCACCCCGTGAAGGTGCTGCCCTGGGCGCCCCCACACACGAGCAGCACCGCACGGGCATCGACCCACTTGGCTTCTAGTGCTGCTTTCACTAGTGTGACCTTGGCCTTCCTACTCCCCTCTCCTCCCCACCCCGAACCCCGTTCTTTCACGACCTTCCATCACACGTTTTCGTTCAATGGACACCTGTCGTTCACTTTGTAGGTGTTCACTGTTGAGTCAAGTAGTGTCCTAGGTGCTTCGGTGGGTGGTTTCCATTCTCACCTTGTCTTTCTTGGAGCCAAACTGCCTAATTTTTTAAAATTTATTTTATTTTTATTTTATTTCATTTTATTTTTTTATTTCATTTTATTTTTATTTTCATTTTTATTTTTATTTTTATTTTTATTTTTATTTTTATTTTTATTTTTTAGTGCAGGTGATTCAGGTCACCCGTACCCACAGCCTCTCGGTACAATTTCCCCACCAGGTCAAACACATCAGGTCCCGGCTGTAGCCGTCTCTTCTTGCCCCCGGACGCATCTCCCGTGTAGTCGTCCGACGTCCAGCCTGGCTCCTCCCTGGAGTGACCACACAGCTGGCAGCCGGGGCTTTCCTTCACCACCAACCCGGGGATTTCCTTCACTTCTTTCAGACCCTGGATCCCCAGCGTCCTGGAGCTTTTGTCTTTTCTGTTCTGCTTTAATATCTCTTTTGTTGGGGCACCAGCCCCAGCAGGTTTCTGATACTGTAGTTACAGAGTCTGAGTTCAGCTGGCAGGACAAAGACCTTCCCACTGTTTTCTCTTCTGAGAACACCCCCCCCCCCCAACAAACAAACAAACAACAAAAATAACAGCAAATAAATGAAAGAAGAAGAATGCCAAACAAAAACACAAGCTCCGTTTTTGACAAAGTGAGCGGACGGCCGTAAGCCAGTCATGTAAAGGACGGGCAGGGAAGGGGAGAGACCTTGTTCTGCTGCGTGTCTGCGGCCGGGGCCCCAGAGTAGATGGGAAGACGCCCCAAAGATGGGGTAAAGTCTCCACGGGGAGTAGTTAGGCTCCCCGATCTGCACTCATGAGGCCTGCGACCTCCTCCTCGTCCTTTTGGGAGATAGAAGGATTCACAACATGCAGGGATCAGCAAACCGGACCCACCTGAGAGCTCTGCAAACGCAACCCAAATTAGGGGGATTGGGAGAAAGCCTGTCACTAAACCCCCAGCTCCTTTTCCCGTCTGGCTCACAGAGCAGAGGCAGGTCGAGGCCGCCTTTTCTTCATGCTGTGCGACGTCTGTGAATTTAACACACGCGTAGATTCGTGAAACTACCACCACCATCGGGACATAGTCCCAGCCCCATCGCCACCAAAATGCCTTCATGTTTCCCCTTTGTAGACATACTCTCCCCCACCACTAACCCCTGGGGACCACTGATCCCCATCACCACTAACCCCTGGGGACCACTGATCTCCATCACCTTATTGTGTCTCTCAAAGAATCCCGGCCACATGGAATCATGGAGCGTGTAACCTTTAGAGACGAACGTCTTTTGCTTGGCACAACCTTGGAGATTCACCCCAATTTTGCAAACTTATTGCATGTGTTAATCCGTGCTTCTCTGTTGCTGAGTGGTGTTCCATTGTATGGACGTGCCGTAGGGTGTGTATCCCTTCTTCCTTTGAAGCCCATTTGGGTTGTTTCCATTTTGGACAATTCTGAAAAATTCTGAATTTTATTCTGAATTATTGTGAAAAATAATACTACAAACATTTGTATACAATTTTCTTTGTGTGTAAAGGCAGATTTTTATTTCACTTGGGTAAGGACCCAAGAGTGGAAGTGTTGGGTCACATGATGGGTGTAGGTTTGACCTTCTAGGAAAATACCTAACCCTTTCCTGGAGGGACTGTACTTTTTTTCACCCTCACAGCAACATATGAACATTCCTATTGCTAGACCTTGTCAGAACTTGGTATTGACAGGAATTTTTATTTATTATTATTATTTTTTTAGCATTAGCCATTTTATTTGGTGCATAGTGGTACCTCACCATGGTTTTATGTCGTATTTTTCTAATGGCTAATTATGTTGGACACTCCTCATGTTCTTATTTCCATCCTTATATCCATCGGTAAAGTGTCTCCTGATCCTTTTTGCCCATTTTTTAGTCATTTGTTTTGATACTATTGAGTTTTGAGAATTCCTTGTATATGAAGGATGCAAATTCTTTGTGGTATTGAACAGTTGATTTGCAAATATTTTCTCTTTTCCTTCCCTTTACTGTCTTTTAGACAGCTAAGGTTTTAAATTGCAATGATGGAGACCATCTCCATCAATATGCACTTATTGGGCACCTCTCATATGCAGCTCCCTGTTAGGCATTGGGCTTTAGAAGACCCGTGGGACTTGGGGCTTGAAGAATCATCTGATGAGGTCGCTGCCCTTCCTCCAGGGTGACAGTGTCTGGCTTAGACCCTGAGCTTGGGTCTCAGTAGGGCTTGGGACTTCCTCAAGTTTTGTGTCACCAGCTCTTCTCAGCCCCAGACCCTTCCATATGTCACAGAAGCCCGTTCCTCTACCCAAGCCCTGGTCTTCCACTTCCCCACTGAGGTCAGGCTCGCCTATCCTTCAAGACCCGCTTGCATGGTCCACCAAGCCCGATGGCTTCTCTGATCTAAAACTTGTGTTTCTTTGTCTGGTGCCTTCTTTGAGGACATCACCTTTTCTGCCACCTGGTTGGGTTTTAAGAGTTAAGTCTTCTATATGAAGCATGTAGAGATGCGCGGCACAGAGCCTATTAGAAAATAACGGTGTTTGTGCAAGTTGCTGCGAAAGTAGACATGTCCCCACACCCTGAGAGCCCATGACCTTAAGGCTCCCTCCACCCCCAGATTCTTCCTTAGAAGCCAGGACCTACCAGAGGCCTCGGCAGGGTGTTTGCTGGGAAAACACCCTCAGGCAACATCTCAGTACATCTTCCTCCTGAAGCCAGCATCCTTCTCCAAGGGAGGCCACTGAGGGTGGGATGGCAGGTAGCCTGGCAAGCCAGGAGAAGGAACAGTTTCTGAGTAAGAGGGGCTTTTGGTGGTTCCAACGTCCTACCACAAAGTCATAGGCCAGTCTCAGCTGCTGGTCCACCGGAGGGCCCAAGGCTTCCTTTTCTAGAATGACGCCAACCCGACAGCAATCTGGGTTCTGGAGTCAGGCTTAGCAGGCCCCGTTCCCACGTGTCGGTTCCTAACGGGCAACAGCTGTAGCTGTGGTTTCTCCTAGGCCAGTGATTCATGTCTTTGCTCAGAAACGATAAGCAGAACAAATGTTTACTTAGACGGATAACGGAGGGACCGTTGGAAAACAGGAGACTGGCAACTGGAAATATTTTGCTGCGATTTGATCCATGACAATTAGTTGGAATTAGTCATATGGTTCAAACTGGCCAGGCCTCTGGGCCGGAGGCAGAGTGAGGGTTGGGGGCGGGGGGTGGGGGGACGCAGATCGCCTCCCTGGAAAGGCAGCGCTAGTGGCAAAATGGAACGCGGAGAGGGAGCCCAAAAAGTTCGCTCAGATCTTGTCAGGGTGACTCTTCCCTCCCTGAGTGACTTTCCCCCATCAGCTGCCTTATTTGCTGCCTGATTCAAGTCTCTTGCCCGGAGGAGCCGGAAAGAAGAGCAGAGAGAGGGGAAATCTCTACGCACACAAGGCTGGAGCCTCTAAACCCCGTGTCACATTTTTTTGCACCTCCCGAAATTTACGAACACATTTTAGTTTTCTGTGCGTGTGCAAGGGAGAAAAAGCTTTAAAAAATTCAAACGCAAAAAAAAAAAAAAAAAATTCAAACGCCCACGATAATAAATTTTAATCATTGGGACAGTGCTGCTAGTGTGATTCATCTAAGAGAGAAGCATGTACCCTAAAAGAACAAGCCTGAAAACGGGGCTGGGGAGCAGGATTGTCAGTCTAAGTGTGTTGACATAACTTCAGGCTCGTATCCTATTTGATGCACATACAGCATGGACTACTACGGTCGGCCTCGGATGCATTATTTAGTAGATGGATCATAAATATTTCTACAAAAAAGGAGAGAAGACAGATATGTAATTCAATTTTTTTTTTTTTTTTTTTTTTGTCAAAAAGAGAGAAATGTTGTGTTGTGAAAAACTTCTGGGCAAGCCATGCTTTGCAAACACCAGGGACGGAAAGCACACGTGAAGCCCCAAATTGACTCCCTTCTTGACCGAGGTCAGCATCTCTAATATCCGTTGTCGTTGAGGCAAGTCCAGGAGGGTAATTAAAGTCCCCCGAAGGGAGTACCCCATTCCCTGTCGGAACCGCCAACGCCATGCAGAGCAGGGAATGAGGCTGGTTTTTTGGTTTTTGGGTTTTTTGTTTTTTTGTTTTTAGATTTATTATTTATTTGAGAGAGGGCACGTGCATGCGCCCTTGGGAGCAGGGGAGGAGGGTGGGGGGGAGAAGCAGACTCCCCGCAGAGCGCAGAGCCCGGCTGGGGGCTCCCGACCTGAGCGGAGACCAGGCGCTGGACGCGCAGCTGGCCGAGCCCCGGGGCCCCTGGCACAGTCTGGAGGATGAGAACCTCCCAGCATGGAATGAAGTGTGGAGACGTGCCCCCCTCCTCGTCCCCCAGCGCTCCAGCTGGGAGGCTCCCTCCTGGGCACTGGGCGGAGGTGAGAGGCCGGGGTGGCACCGGGGTGCTGCCTGCCACTGCCCTTCGTCCTGGGTCCGGGCAGGTGTGGTCTGGAGGGCGCGACTCTCGTGCAGCGCCTTGGTCGGCCTCGGAGGCAGGCACTTCTGCGATAGCCTCAGTGCACAGCAGTTGGGGGGCTTATAAGCCCCCGCCCTGTCCCCTCCACTGGCCCCCAGGCCCAGGGGGAAGGCCTTGGACCAGGGCCCTGAGGCAGGCGCCGTCGGGGCTGTGGGGACTAGGGTGCGGGGCTTGTGCCTGGGACCTCCGGGTGCGAGAGGCAGTCAGGGACTTTCCTGTCGTGGTGGCAAGAGGAACGGGTGCTCCTGGGGTTGCTGCCTGGCGCTGGCCTGTCCCCGGTCCGGCCATGCTGTGACCAGATCCCCAGGGCCCAGTGTAAGCCCCGGCCAGACGTCCGGCAGGCCTGTCCAGGGCGTGGCGCTGCCGTCTGTCCTGCAGGTCGTCGCCGTGGCCATGCGAGAGCCGCCACATATCCTCTGGGCCCAGGGCAGAGCAGGAGGCCGGGCGGCCGGCGGCGACAGGGGCCTGGGCTTCCCTAGGGGCATCCCCAGCCTGGGCCCCTCCAGCACCTGCTCCGGGGGTGGGCCCAGCGCCCCCCGCTGCAGGTCCTTGCCCGAGGCGCCTGGCTTGGCCTCTTGGACCACAAGCCGACCATCCATCAGAGCCCTTGCTCCCTGGAGCTGCCCCCCAGCCGCCCCCGAGCCCCGCTCTGTCTACACCGGCAGCCCTGTTTCTCCAGCTCCTATGGGCCCCCTCGGCTGGGCCCCCAGCCGGCGGGGCCACGGAGCTCTCAGGCTGCTGTCCTCTCAACACGTCCCCCCAGAACTGGCACAGCGCTGCCAGCCTGTCAGGGTGGGGGCAGCATTTGCTTATTCATCCGTCCGTGATCCTGGGTGTTGGTTGTTGTTAAACAGCACGTGTCATTTCTCCGGAGTGGACGGCGCCCAGCTGGCCGCATACACGCTCGCAGTCAACCGACCGTCTGTGACGCTCTGTGGCGCATGAGTCCAGGCCCGTGGCCCTTGCCGAGGACTGTGTCTCAAGCCACTGGCGTACGTATACGGTAGGTGCGCGGCAAGTCAATGCATGTACTCGTCTCATATGCGGGATTCTTTCCCGTCGTTCCTCCCAAACCTTGACCTTCGTGCCCTCAGATGTGTGGCCGTGACTCACATCCTCCTAGAAGCCATTTCCCAATGACCTCAGCAGAAAGGGGGAGGAACAGGTCAAGAATTATCCAGAACAGGCACAGCATCCAGTGGGAATCCAGTTTTTTTTTATTATTACTGAATATTTTGTAGCAAAACTGTGAATTTATTGTTTATCTTACCAGCTCATTATAATTATAATTTATGTTATTACCAGTTATCCTGTGTCCTGTTAAACAATGCCAAGAGTGGTTTTTCTATCATCATTCTCAGAAAGCATCCTTTCTTTCTGGTTGCATGGCGTTCCACGATCCGGGTCTCTTACATTCATGGGAGCATCCTGCAGCAGTGGACGGTAAGGAGTTTTAATTATATTGCAAAAAAAAAAAAAAAAAAAAAAGTAGATGCATGACAATGTTCTTGTATATAGGTTTTCGTGAGTCTTTCTGATTGTTTTCCCGGGAAAATCTCAAGACTTTTGTTGGTCCGCTTGGGTAAGAGACTTTGTGCTGCTTGGGCCGCGTGCCTGGTAGGACGTCCGCCTGGAGTGGTGGTGGTGGGGGGCAGCTCTGCTGTTTAATGGAGAATGACGCTGCTGGGAAAGCAGAAAGGAGAGGAGTGATGGCTTTCTGGTGATGTCGTTGAATGCCTGGGTCCAGCTCTACCTGAACCTGAAAAGTCCCTTTGTCTACCAATATGTTTCATCTAATTTAATTTGAGAGCCACCAAAACTTGTGTCAAGCAAGGGATGATGTGTGCTGTGCCAGGGCCGGAAGAGGTTGGGGGCCACGCACCCCGTACTCGAATGTCTTCTTGCAACCACAGGTGGCCAGTGAGCCTCTGATTAGCATCCATCTGAGGTGCCTTGAGACTCACTAATCCTTGAAGTTGGTGCATTTCTTTTTTTTTTTTTTTTTTGGTTTTATTTATTTATTTATGAGAGATGCAGAGAGAGAGAGGCAGAGACACAGGCAGAGGGAGAAGCAGGCTCCATGTGGGGAGCCTGATGTGGAACTCGATCCCGGGATCCCCGGGGTCATGCCCTGGGCCGAAGGTGGATGCTCAACCACTGAGCCACCTGAGTACCCCTAAGTCAATGTATTTCTTTGCTGAAAACGCTGAGTGTTGGAAAGCTCCCTCTCATATTTGCCAAAATATATTTCCCTGCACCTTTTCCTTGCTGATGAAGGTCAGAGAAGGCGAACATTCCTACTGAGGACGTTCAGTGCTAGTGGCCCCCGCCTGTTCCGCCGACAAGGGAGGTCAACCCCCAGTCACAGTGTGCGGTGCCGGCCCCACGTCCCACCAGAACCGGCACACAGAGCCCCACGTTAAAGCGTGATGCAGCAGCACGTTCCAGACCCCTCGGCCTCAGTATCCCTCCTTCGGGGTGGGCTGCGACAGAGGGAGATTATTCAGCATGAAACCACCTTATCTACAGTTTAGCAAATGTCTGTGGAGTCTTTAAAGCCATTTCTATCATAATAAAAATATTTTAACTTATAACCTCAGGAAGAGATAGGCATGGGAGTCTTTATAAAGCTCAGAAATCCAGATGAGCATAATTTGAAGGTAATTTGAATCGTAATGAGTATTTTTTTAACGTAAACAGGCAGAAGGAAAAACTTGCCGGGTTCTGATGTAGAACACACACCCAAACACGTCCTTTGATGGAAACATGGGTGTCACGGGAGGACACGATGGTGGGACGCTAATGGCAGGGGAGGGAGGGAGGGGGCGCTGCTATGGCTGCAGGTTGGAAGTTGCAGCCACAAAAGGAAGGCAATCATCGTGCTGGGTGGTCCGTGGTCACCGCAGGTCGAGCCCCTACATGGAAACGAGGACAAGAAGTGGCCGGTGGAGGACAGTGACCGGGTCTTATAAAACCCTACAGGACGATGAGCCAGGAAGGAGGCTTCTCAGGGTCAGGAAGCTTCACGTATCCCCAAGCTCCAGGAGTCTGTTCTCTACCCGACACCCACACTTGGATTTACCCAGCAGGTCAGTTCACTCCCCATCCTTCCTACTCACATGCATTTATTTGGAAGGAACTTTTATAGGGACACCCGGGTGGCTCAGCGTTTGAGCGTCTGCCTTCAGCTCAGGTCGTGACCCCGGGGTCCCGGGATCGAGTCCCGCATCGGGCTCCCCGCAGGGAGCCTGCTTCTCCCTCTGCCTGTGTCTCTGCCTCTCTCTCTCTCTCTCTCTCTCTCTCTGTGTGTGTCTCTCATGAATAAATAAATAAAATCCTAAAAAGAAAAAGGAAGGAGTTTTATATCATGACCATGGATGTAAGAACCTGACCACTTGCCTAGAATGAAACGGGCACAAGAGGACATTCTGAAATGCTAGCTAGAAACTTCTGCTTACCTAGACTTTGAGCTTTATGTGTATCCCCTTGTTGGAAAAGGTGGGAAAAAAGGTGAGAACGATGTCGAAGGTGTCCTGGCACCAAACCAAGTCTCTGACCTTGCTGTAATCAGACGGACGGAGAGAGAACTAAGGCACGGGCGGGTTTTCCCAGGGGTGTCTGCTGTTACTTAACGGGCTGTCCGTGCGCGACCTCAAACCTTTGAACAACCCCTAGCGCTAAGTGCTCCCCAGATGGGGTCCCCTCCCCTCACTTCACAGCTGGCGATGCTGAGCGCCGGCGGGACGAGGCCCTCCGGAGGCCGCGGGGCCTTCTGACTCCCGGCTTCGTGCTGTTCCCTCGTCCTCCGCCCCGACTCCGCCGCCCGGCAGCCGTCCAGGGCCCGCGGTGTGGCCGGGGCAAGTCAGGGCAGGTGTAGACCCTCGGGGGGAAGACGCAGTGTGCGGGCCGTGTCTGCGGGCTCTGACTGTGGCCCCCACGGCGGCAAAGGCTTCCTTCCACCCAAGCCCACGCTGAAAATCCGTAATTTTCAGAAACGATCGCCAGCCCTTAAAAAAGACATGTTTACGCGGAAACTTCTCGGGCTGTCCACCCCGTGTTCACTCGGCGTCTTGTTGCAATTTTCCCTCCGCTGCCTTCTCCTGCTGCCTCCTGAGCGTTGCTTTTGCTCTGGGAGCATCCGAATATGCGAATGTGTCCCCATGTCCGCTGTGCTCCTCCCCAGACTGAGCCACATGGTTCTGCGTCGTTTTCCACTTTCCACGCGTTTAAACTCATGGCTGCGCTCAGCAGGGGGCCAACCTGTGACGCCCGCGGCGGGGCCACGGAAAGCCGAAAGCTTCATCAGTTCTACTTCGGGAACCTTTGCCAGCGTCTCCCGTAGGTGGCCCGGGATCCGACGGCCTGGGCCCCCGCCCTTGTTTCAGAACCTAAACAAAAATGCAGCTTCCTGGGCCTTCCCCAGAGTTACAGAATCTAAAATTTGAGAGTTTCATAACTCTACAGTTTGACATAAGGCTCACAGTCCTTTCCACCAATGGGGGATGTCCTCGTGAGGCAAACGAATATCCATTCTCCAGCTGGACGAGCATCAGTCATCTCACATCCCCTCCCAGCTCGGAGACTGCCCTCCGTTCTGTAGTTGCCATAGTTTTTGCTGGCAGGTGAACGACGCCTAGTTCCAAATGGAGGAGATGAAGCGTGTTGGTAGGCAAACAGATGGCAAGTTCAGGTACAGCTGGATCCAGGTGTTTAATCCATCACCAGCTAATCGATCAATGGAGGCTCATTGAGCACCTGCTGAGTGCTAAGACCTATGCAGGCCTCTGCTGCAGGGCAAGAGGTCTCTGCCTTCAGGAGCCTTCAAGGCTGGCTGGGAAGGCAGGGCACGTATTTGAAGAAGCTTACAAAATGCAAAATAAGGGCAGCGCCAGTGGCTCAGTGGTTTAGCACCGCCTTCGGCTAGGGGCGTGATCCTGAGGACCCGAGATCGAGTTCCACGTCAGGCTCCCTGCATGGAGCCTGCTTCTCCCTCTGCCTGTGTCTCTGCCTCTCTCTCTCTCTGTAAATAAATAAATAAAAAATCTTAAAAAAATTTTATTTAAAAAATGCGAAACAATAATATCATGCGATGCTCTAGGATATCTGCCATCTGTGTGATAGATCCCGTTCTGTTAATTTATTAACTCATTTGTCATTAGCTGCCCACATGTGCTGGTAGTTCAAAAAAAAAAAAAAAAACTGATGTCCAGTTTTCTGTACCAAGTCCGGTGCTGGGTTTTGGGCACACAGGCCTGCCCAGCACGTGGCCTTGGCCCTCCAGGAGCCCACATAGATGGGCCAGAGAGAGCCAGGGAGCAAGACAGGTCTGAGTGTGCCCCCGCTCCCTGGGGCTTGGGCGTGCAGAGCCCCAGCCTGTGACCCTGGGAGCTGGCCCTCTGAGCACCGCTTCTGTTGGAGTGCGGAGGACGAGCTTCCTGGGGCTGTTGTCACAATCACCACAGACTGGGTGACTTAAAACAACAGACGCTTATTCTCTCACAGTTCCGGGGGCCAGAGGCCCCCAAATCAGCATCCCTGCGTCCAAATCAAGGTGTCGGCATGGTCTTGCTTGCTCAGGAAGCTCAGGCCAGGGAATCCACCCCTTGCCTCCTCTGGCTTCGAGCAGCAGCCCACTTTCTCCCTCCCGTAAGGTCCCTTGTGATGCATTCGGGGATCCCCGAGAGACTCTCCTCGCCTCAGGATCCCTAACGCGGCCTGCCGAGGCCCCTTCTCCTTCTGGTGTGACATTCACAGTTCCAGGGGTTAGGGCCTGCTGTGGTCTAAACGTCTGTGTCTCCAGCGAAATTCACATGTTGAAACCCCACCCCTCGAAGATGACATCACAAGGAGGTAGGGGCCTCTGGGGTGATTAAGTCATGAAGCCCGGTTCGTCGGGAGTGGGCTCCGAGCCTTGCAACGCCTCCCACCGTGAGAGGACAGAGGGCCGGTGATGGCTACGGGCCAGGAGGAAGGCCTTGGCCAGGGCTCCACCGGCCGCACCAGATCGTGCACGTCCATCCTCCAGAAGCCTCCAGAACTGTGAGGAACAAATTTCTCTGGTTTTTGAGCCGCCCTGTCTGGGGAATTCTGTTACCCCAGCCTGGACGGACCCAGACAGAACCCGATGGGTCGGGGCCCCGCCGCTGTGCCCGCCACACGTGCTCTCCTTGGTCAGCAGACAGCGGCCAGCGGGCTGGAGGTTGCCTTCGGTATTCACTCCACAAGTGTGCAGCCCCACGTCCCTTTCAGGCCAGTTTTTGGCCAATTTCCCTGGGACACGTGTCCTCCTTGGTAGGCAAGAGCTCGGGGTCACAGATCAGGCTGCGGCTTTGTGGCCTCCCTGGGGGACAGCCCGGCTCCGCCCCCTCCCCCTGGCGAAGGTTTCCCAGAGCTAATCATCACCTTGTAGTCCCTCCCTGTGAACGCCTGCGTCCTGCCCGCAGCAAGGGGGTCACAAGTCCGTGCACGCCCAGGGTCAGCGGGGAAACACAGGGAGGTTAAGGGGACAAAGAGAGGGCAGGGCAGGGCACATTCCCACTGGGAGCAAGCGGAGCAGAGTCACAGCAAGACTGGCAGGCGGCCCTGGCGGCCGGCCCCTCCCGTGCCTGACTCTAATCTGAGTGAGAGGGGACCGGGCCGCTCCCGACTTTCCCCCGATGGTGCATCCCAGGAGCTGGACTCCACACCCACGAGTGAAAAATCCACCTTCAAAATAAGAAAACCTCAGGACGCCTGGGGGCTCAGCAGTTGAGCGTCTGCCTTCAGCTCAGGGAGTGATCTGGGGGTCCCGGGATTGAGTCCTGCATCGGGCTCCCTGCAAGGAGCCTGCTTCTCCCTCTGCCTGTGTCTCTGCCTCTCTCTCTCTCTCTGTATCTCTCATGAATAAATAAATACAATCTTTAAAAAGAAATGAAATTCAAATTCAGATTTACTGGGCATCACGTGTTTTATGCAGCCTCCAGAAGTCTCAGGATACGTGTAACGTGGCAAGACTCCCCAGGAGAGTTCTGCTGGGAACATGGGTCCTTAGGGACATGTACAGTGAGGTCGTCATCCAGACCCCTGTCCCTCATCCCCAGCCACACGGCCCTCTTTGTTCCCTGCAGAATAAGTCACTGCAGAGGAGCCAGGACCACAGGGGCCCACTGGGGCAGGGCCTGGCGGGCTTGAGCCACCCCCCGCCCCACCCCAGAAACTCACCCAGGTGTAGAGCCTGTGACTGATGGGATGACGGGCATTGGTTGAGGTGTTTTGGCAGAAGAAGGGAATCTGCCGAAACTGCTGCCCCCGTTGCCTGAGAACAGACCCCAGTTGCCAACGCTGACGCTCGGGGCCATGTCGTACCAGGTGCCTTCTCGCCATCGTATGTCGGACCCAGGCTGTGCCAATCACCGTCTCCCTTCAGGGAGTTAGGGTGGGGAGGTCCCAGGAGCCTGTCTCCTCCCATCAATGGGGAAACACAGGGAACAGTCACTTGGGACCCCTGGATTTTATCTTCTATCCTAAAGAGGCCGGGAGAGCTGGTCTGCCAAGGGACATGGGGAAGCTGAAGGAGAAGAGATGTGACTCGGGGACTGGCTGTGTTGTCAGGTACATCCCAGAAGGCAAGGCCGTCCTTCCTAGGAAGAGTTCACTTGGTTGTTCACGACCGAATGAGTGGGCCTCAGTTACTTGCAGCCAAAAGGGCGTTGACCACGGAGGCAGCTGGACGGCCTGGGTGAGCAGTGAGGCCAGTGCTTGGGCTGGTGGAGGCCCCAGGACCCTGCACGGAGGGTCGGCTGCTCTTCTGGCTCCCTGAGGCCCAGCGGGGGCTGCGGTGGGGTCCTGCTGATCCTGAGACCAAGTGCCCTCCATCAGGCACTGAATGGCATTGCGGGGCGTGCCCTTGGAAGGTGTCAGGGTTCCTGCAGGCAAAGGGAAGAACAAAGGTCAGGAAGATTGACCGGAATACGTGGCTTTTGGAGAGGGGGTGTTGGGAAGGGAGGAAGGCTCCATCACCGAGTGGCAGCCTCAGGCCAGGCCTTGGGGACCTCCTCGTCTTGACAGGTCCACGCGTCTTAAAGTTCATGTAGATGTGAGCTCACTCCCACGTAAGTGAGGAAGCCGGGAGTTGGAGCATGCGTGGGCCTCCTAGGGCTGCAGTAACATCACCACACATGGGCCGGCCCGATGCGATGGGAAAGCCTTCTCCACCGCTCTGGCAAACAGACATGGAGGCATCAGCAGGGCTGTGCCCCCGCCACCCCCCAACAGGCTCCAGGGAACAACCTGTTCCGTGGCTTTTCTGGGGGGCATCCAGGTGTTCCTTGGCTTGTGGCCGCATCCTGCCGCTCTCTTCCTCCATCTTGTCCTTGACTTCTCCTCTTCCATCTCATGCAAGGATGCTTATCAATGGATTTAGCCTCCCCTGCCTGGATAACCTGGGGTGATTTCATCCAAAGAGCCTTAACCCCATTGCATCTGCAAAGACCTATTTTTGAAACAAGGTCATAGTCACAGATTCTGAGGGTTAGGCTAAAATCCTAGGGTGGACGTAGGATTTTGAGGAGCATTCAAGGCCTGATACTAAGGTTGGCTGATTTCCCACCGTGGCACACCAGTAAGAGTCCGACGGCCCTGGTGTTGGCAGGGTCCTACACAGAGATGAGGGAAGAGCCTAACTCGAGGACAGAGGAGCAGGAGGCCACTCAGCTCTGGGTATTCCCTGCACACACTGGGAAGCCCAAATATGACCATATTTATCGTAGATCTCTTAGAGAAAAGCCAGTGTCGGGGCCCTGGGGTTCCTTCCACCTCTCTCTACCTTTGCCCCCACAAACGTTTCTATGGAAACCATGGCTCCCTCTTAGGAGACACCCTACAGATCCCAGCACCACGTTGTGGCAACAGCAACAGATGCTGGAAATTGGAGCACTTGAGGGAGCCCCCAAAGGCGAAGGTGTTGATTGATCCAGGATGAGACTTTTCTCCAGGGATGTGTCAGGGGAAGAGGGAAGGACCAGGAGCTGAATGGAGCAGAATTCCTTCTACTGGGTGCTGGGAGAGAAGAGGCGGTCCCTCCTATTTCGGGCTGCAGAGAAAGGCACCGCCAGGGGGGCTAATGGCCAAGTCTGGGTGGTACTTGGGCGGCGGCCTGTGAAAGGGATGGGGCTGCAAAGAACCCCTCCACCCCGCACTTGCATTTCCAGAACTAAATGCTTCATCAGAATGCTGCAAGGTGCCAGGCACCCAGCCCGCCCCCCTCTGTAGGACCAGATGGGAAGTTTATAGAGGATGCATCTCCCCCCCCACCTCGCCACACACACACACACACACACACACACAGGTCTCGGCGTGAGGAATCCAAGGGGGCCCTCCCAGGCCTTCTACACCCACTGTCCTGCACTCCTCCCTCCGTATCTCCCCCGCCCCCCAACCACTCCCCGCCTCCCCCCCTCCGTGCGCGAACCAGCGAAATGCACGCTTTCACCCAGACCTGAGTAAATCACTAAGTGACATAGAAAGTTAAGTTCAACACTAGGGAAAATTGAATTTATCTTGGAAATGCTTTATTCTTCCAAAAGTTCACTTTGGCAAAGTCTAATGTACAGAAAAGCATGAAATACTACAGCTACGGGTGGAGCAAGTCCTTCCACCGAGCATTAAGCCTCGAGGTCCGAATCCAGGCTTGCTCCCCGTCAACCACTCTCCTTAACTCATATGTCCATCAATGTCCCCGCTAAATGGGAGTCTTAACGCACAGCTCATCTCGCCATAATGTCACAAAACCCATCGAATTACAAATCAGGTTTAAGGCAGAAGCCCATGACAGCCAAATCTAAGTACCCAACAAGGACATTACGTATCCGTCTTCATTTACCCTGCCCATCCCCACCTACCTCCGCGCTCAGACCCACGGCACGCAGCGCTCAGCTTGGGGCAGCCTAAGATCCATTTTAGAGTGGGCTGAAATATACATGACAGTTCACGCTGCACATGAGCACGGACAACTGTATGAAATATTTAAATAAAGACAGGAAAGAACAGAGGATTGCAGCAAAGCCTTTGGCAGACCCAGCCTTGGGGAATTTAGCAGCTTGAGATTCATTACAAATTTCATCTTTAATGTTATTTTTAGTTCAATATTTTGTAGCACTCAGAAGTAAATCTTGGTACGCTGTCTCCTCTCCCCTGGCTTCCTCTCTTCCGGTGTCTGATCCTCGGGTTCTACTGAAACCTAATACGTTTTCAATAAAATTGATTTGTGACGTCGTAACGCCGTTTGTTACCGCCTCCCGTGCCTTGATGTGATGGCGAGAGAAGGATTGCACGATTTGGCAAAGTGAGCCGGATTGCTCTTGATCGTGGAATAAATTGGCAGGGCCTCGGAAACCAGCCCCGCCGCAACACGGAGACTCCCCCCTTGTTCTCCCCTCTCGTCCTCTGCCATTTTGGAGTTCCAGCCGCACGTCGCGGTCCTGGGTGCCCAGGGTTCACCGTCCTCCCCAGGGAGAAGTCATCGTCTCGGATACTGATGCAAAGGAGAGAAAGAGACCCGGGCTTCAAATAATTGCTGCTCGGTGGCTCTCTCGATATGCCTTTCCATCCACCTGGCGACCTGCAGCTAGTTTGCTGCCTTGAAATGAAATCCTAAAAAGAGGCGCGTGTCCCCGAGCGAGGGGGTGGGAGAGGAGGGGTTGACCAGAAGCTCCGTCTTGGGGCCGCTGCACACACTCTCCACGTGCTAGGGAGATGCTAGGGGAGAGTCAGATAAAGCTTTGACCAGGAGGCAGCCGGCAAGACAGGGAAGGCAACAAAAGCTGACCAGCTGCCCAAGCAGCCCCTGAAACGTGTGAACTCGAGGCCCCCCTGAGAAAGGGACAGAACCCAGGCAACTCCTGGTGACTTGGACCAATCTGGGATGTGCTCACATTAGGGCAGGGCTTGACTTCTGGCCCAGGGAAGCCAAGGCGTGGTGGGTAAGGCTCACGCTGCAGCTCCGAGCAGCTTGAGAGAAGAGGCTATCCAACCCGAAGACCAGGTGACCTGGGACACCTGCCAGGTGGGGAGCTCGTGAACAGGTTATCCTATCTGCCACTTGGGTTTTCCATATGGAAAATTAGTCCGATGACCTTTGCCTCTTGTTTTAAGAGGGTGTCTGAGGATGAAGGAACAAAAGAACTTCGAGCATTAAGGGGGTGTTTACACATGCAGAAGCTAAAAGAGAGAACTGCGTGGTCTTCTGGGTATTTTATAACTGAATAAAGCCCGATGGCTTTCAAAGTAAAGATGCTTAGAAATGTTGATGCTGGAACAGAGCGCACCCAGAGCACTGAGGCCAAGGATTTAGGGAGGACGTGCTCTCCTAGGAACCCGCGGCGGGAGGCGGCGGCAGGCCGGGAGGTGGAGGAAGCCAGGCAGTGATAGGACACGGTTCAGCTGGAGCCTATCTTCGGCCCCCCTGGGAAGGAGCTCTGGAGCGCCAGCGACCCCCCGGGCTGCCCACCTTGGCCAAGGGCTCTGGGCTTGCAAACTCCTGTTTCAGTCAGCCATTGGCTGAGGCCCCCTCGAGGGGAAAGAGGGGTTACTTCCCATGTATTTCCAGGCGAGGTGGCTCCCAAGGGTTGAGGACAGTTCTTAGGAGATGTGTGGCCTTGTTACCACCCAGCACTCAAGGCAGCCAGGGGCGAGCACCACAACCTGCTACAGGCAGCTCTGGGCAGCACCCCCACCCCCACCCCACTTAGCACCTGCTCCGGGTGGGCTCGACCCTCGGGTGGAAGCTCATTCTGCTGTTTCTCCTGCCGCGCTGAGAGCCACACTCCAGATCACGAGGCCAAGGAGAGCCCCTGTGCTCCAGTAAGTTCTTGAACATCTCAGAAGATAAGCTAACTAACCACGGTGCGGGGGAGAGGAAAGCTGAGGTCTGGCGGCACACATCCAGGAGAGGAAGGGCGAGGCTGAAAGCCGCAGAGGGACTGATTTTGCCTTTATCCCGGGACATGACCCTATGCCACCTAAGTAGCTGCCATCAGGTCCAATGAGAAAGGACGTTTTACACCGTGTCGGGCACGTAGTAACCACTCACTAAATGTGAGCTTGTTGTTAGTATCATATTCCCAGATGGCGAGGTCAAGCCAATCAGCTGGGTTTTCCTTTCTAATGAAAACTCTGATAAGATAATCATTGTGAGGTGGAGAGGCTTTGACTCCCCTGCTAACTGGGATGATTAAGATGTACTTGATTACACCGGGGCCAAGGCAGTATATAGATTTTCTAACATGCCGACTCCGATGGCGTGGCGGTGGTCACCATTGTTAGGAAGAGTCCCGAGGCTGAATCCAGGCTGAGGTTGGGGGAGTTCGCGGATTAAATAATCGCGGCCACCACGCACACCAGAGACGAGATGCAAGCGCGTGCCAGGGAGACAGCTCCGTCCTCTGGAATAATCAGAACTCGGGGCTTTTATTAATCATAAAGCTCCAAGAAATCAGATTATAAGGGCTACCTAGCTTCCTGGCAGAGAGGGTCAGACCTGGGGGCCTTCTGCTTTCTAGAGGTGAGATGGGGACAAAGACCCCAGAAGGTGCCAGGTGTAAAGGGATTTCCTGGGAAGCACTTGGATGCTCCCAAGTAGGAGAATGAGAAAGGAGGAAGGAAATATCAAGAAGGAGAAAGAGCCCCTCGTGACCTGCAGCCTCTAAGATGATCAAGAGCAAAGTATCCAAAATATGTGCGTATCAACATATGAATAAATAAATACTAAGAGGACCGACATCCCAGTGGAAAGATAGGCAAACGATGGGACTTCTTAGATGAAATCCAACGGCCCCAAACCCAAAGCTGCTCGGGTTCGCCAGCTGCCTGCGACGCTGTGAAATAAAACAGCATCACGTGCTCCAAATCGGCAGAACTTTGAACCTGACAACATAAAGCACGGGGTGCGGAGGGGAAGGCCGAGGCTCACGGGCCTACGCATCTTGCAAACCCTTAGGGGGGACAGGACGATAGTACCTAGTAGGGCTGAAAAGGTGCAGGCCTTGCGCTCTTCCCGAATTCTCTCTCTAAATGTATACACCGGAGCGATGTTGCTCCCAGGGTGACACGGAAGGATGCTTGCGTGTGTGGCGCCGCAGTAGTGACGCCCAACATTAACCCAACCGCCCGTCACCAGGGAAAGGCAAAAACAGGCAGTGAACAGATACAGGGCGGAGAGCTCCCCTCCGCCAAGCAAGGAAGCATCCGAGCCATAGTCACGTAGACGACAGGAACAACCACTCCGCACCCCACCAATGCTTTTACAGCGGAAGTGGCTGGGGGGCTGCACACCCACCGCCCACCGTCACACACATGGGGGATGGGGCAGGGACGTCTCTTCTGGTTTCAACAGTAAGAGCATATTCATGAATTCCTTGAGTAGCCACTTTTAAAGCCTTCTGGGCGGTTCCTGCCATCGCTGGCACCTGACGGAGCCTGTGACCCGGGGAAGCGACGTGTCCCGGACTTCCCGTTCTCCTGTCCATGGTGCTGGGCGCCGAGCCTCTCCGGATCGCTACCGCCACGGCAGGCAGGGCAGGTGGCCGATAATAAATCCCTCAGAGGGGTTTCTTCCCCACCTCTGGGTCTTCCCAGCCTCCGAAAACAGTCTAGGCAGAGAGCTTTCCCGCAAATCCCTCGGGGGCTGTTCCTGTTGTGTGGACGGCTCAGACCTTTCTAGTTTTCCTCACCCACCATCGCTGCATTAAGAGTGGCAGCCTGTCATCTCCGGGTGTTGTAGGCTGTCACTCAGCAGCCCGGGCCTCCCCACTGCTGGCCGGCCCTCTCCCCGTCCCTCCTCCAGGCTCCTCCAAGCTCCTCCAGGCTCCAGGGACTCCCGTGCATGCTTTGTTTTATCTTCAGTGGGAAAAACCTTCTCCGCGTCCTTTCTCGGGGCCTCCAGGTGAGCGGCCTTGGAACAGCCGGCACATTCTTGAGGCGGTCTTGTGAGATTGGGGGCTGGGGATGCAGAGAGGCCGGGGCGGGGGAGTCTCTGCGTCCTCCCATGACCTTGTCCGAGCCCACTGCCCCTCCCCTTAATGCACCCCCCCTCGTCTGTGTTGTGTCTGTGTTGTGCCCGGCCCCTGAGCAGGCTCGCTCTGGCTCTCCACCAGCGGCGCCCCCTTCTGCTCCATCTCTGCAGCCAGGAGCACAGCGTGCAAGGGAGACGTGCTGATCCAGGGTCTGGATTGTCAGCGTGGATGATTAAATACCTACTGAGCACAGGACACAGAGCCGGTCAAGACAGACGCTGGCGTGCACGCCCCTCACTGCCATGCTGTGCATCGTGGGGTGTCAGGAAGAGGTCAGACGTGAATGTGGTCTTTGGAGAAAGGATCCCCAGGCTGGGGTCCTGCGGGTCGAGGGACACCCTGTGGTCCAGGCAGCCTCAGTGGCTCAGAGTCGACACATTGCCGTGTGGTCCTTGGCCTGGCCAGCTGCATGTGATTGGGCGGATGTCCCAAGGAGCTGAGTGTTGCCCGAACCCAGCTGTCTCTTCGCCCCTGTGGGTAGGGGGCGTCCTGACCATGTCTGTCTGACCCTCCCCTGGGCCCTCGGAGCCTTCCCTTGCCTGGCTCCCTTTCCCACTGATGCTTTCTGGGGCTACCTGCCAAGTACATGCTAACACTGGTCTCGTCTACCAGTCGGCTTCCGGAAGAGCCCAACCTGAGCAACCTGACGCAGGATGGATCGGGAAAGGCCTATTTGTTCCTCAGCTCACCCCTTGTGCGTGTTTCAATGGGTTGTCGCATTCGGGAGAAGTCACTGCACGGCCCTGGGTTTCACTGCTAGTCTGTTTCCGCTCTACCTACCGACGGGTCGATGGCACCGATGCCAACCTCCCTCCGGCCTGGTAGGCCCTGCCCCTCCCTCGCCTCCTTCCAGTCTCCCCATCAAACCCATACCCCTTGTTTACCAAATGTTCAATTTTGGTTATGTTACTATAAAAATCAAGCAGCTGGCAATTCCAGCTTGATTAGCAGGTCTCCAGTTTTGATTAGTAAATTACTGTGGTAATCAAGGTTAATTCTCATTGCAGCGCTCAGCAATAGATTTTATATTTTGCAGGGAAATGGTTTTCCTTCCTGGGATGGAGAACGTTTCATTAAAGGAACCCGGAGATGGGAAAGGAGGGAAGTGAACCCCAGCAGGAGCCAGAGCAGTTCCTGCAGGACTCCTTTCTCTCTGGACCCGTTCAGATGGACCCGTTCCTGAAGCCTGCACAAGACCTCCTGAAAAATACCGGTTTCCGACCTCAGGGCTTTCTGACCGACTTTGAGGAACCAGGGAAACACTCCGCGCTGGAACTGGAACCAAAATGCTGGGGGCTGGGGCTCAGGGCTCAGGATCAGAGATGCCTTGGAGCAGATGGATGTCTTCATCCATCCCGTCCCATCCCGTCCTATCCCATCCCATCCCATCCCATCCCATCCCATCCCATCCCATGCATCCCGCTACCCAGGGGGTGTACAGAGGGCAAGCTTCGGTCCAGCTGGGCGGGTGCAGCCTCTCCACTCCCTGCCCTTGGAGGGGCCTCTCCTTCCAGAGAATGAACGGCCTCTGGAGACGGGATCAGGACTGGGAGAGACACGCAGGCTGAGAGAAAGGAAGCTCTGGAGATGGTGGAGACTTGAGCTGAATCGCGATTCTGACCTTGACCTCGGGCCAGTGTTTGGACTGTGGGCTCTGGGTGCGTTGAGATCAAGGCGCCCTGTGGCACAATCAAGAAATAGGACAGAAGCGAGAGGAGGCTGGCCCACGCCCCCCCAGGCGCTCTCCGCGAGCTCACTCCCTACCTCCTACTCCCCCCGTACGGCAATCACTAAATGTCAGCCACGGAGGCTTTGCCTCTGGTAGGGGACATTTGTTTTCAGTATCTCTTTGGGGGGTGGACAATCCATAGAATCCATGTGAAACTTTGATAGCAGGAGGGGAGGACAGCAGCTAAGGTTAGTTGGATGGCCCCGATGTGCCCTGGCCCCATCCTGCCTTCTGAGTCAGCAGGCCCCTCGCAGGCTGCTGCGACCCCCAGCCCTCCCTGCAGGCGGCCACTCACTCACACACCTGAGAGTGCCTGCTGTATGCACAGCTGGTCGGAGCTCTACCCGAACGTAAAGCTGAAGCAAGTAACCCCTCCTGGCCCTACTATGCTCCTCCAGACAACAGGAGCTGGTGGGTGCCCTGGTGTAGGTCCTGTGTGGGGATCTTTCTCCAGGACCCCTTGATTGGGGGCAGCAGCAAATTCAAACCCAGACCTTGCCCTTGTCGTGGCCATCCTGTATTCTGCGGGTCTTGGGAAGGGATTTCCTTCCCGGTGTCTCACGTTTCTGTATTTCCCTTCCCAATCTCTGGAGTCGTCAAAGCTAATGAGCACCTCTACTCATAAGTGGGGTAGGAGGAGATGGGGCTTTGGACTGGGGGCGGGCGCTGGAGCAAACACTCCCATTTGGGGTGCGATTGACAGGTCTCGACTCTCGGGGTCCCCCTGGACCACACTTCTATGAGCAGATGTCTGCTCTGGAGGAGGCCAAGATGCGCCCAGCCTCTTCATCTCAGCTCGTTCCACCGGGCGGAAAGTGGAAAGCTCCCCCTCACCCTACAAAATCCTCAGACCCCTCAGGGCCTTCAGGCAAGAGCTCTCAGATTTTCAACTTTGTGTCTTTTGTGGGCACACGAACCCATCCATCCTTAACGCTTTTGTGTCACCAATGGCCTGATGTGTCCTTTTGGAGCAGGATGAATAAGGCCCCATGCAAGCAGAGACGACTCTCTGGGGAAATAATCAGAGGCCAGAAACTGATAAAAAAAAAAAAAAAAAAAAAAAAACCTCTTCCAGGTTTCCTTGCTTCTGAGCAATTAAGTTTTCACACTAGTTTGGGTGGTGGGGGCAGGGTGATTGTCTGGGGGCGGGAGGGGGCGGTTTGTAGCTTAGGAGGGAGACATCCAGCTCACTTCTCTCTCAGCCAGGAGGTCAGCTGGCCTCAACCCCCGTGCAGCCTTGGATAACGCGTCCAAAAGACTTGAACCTCTCCAGAGAAGCAGTGTTGAATGGGATCTATCACCATTGCTTCACAGTGACAGCGTTCCACCAAGGGCAGCCCCAAGGTGCCCTCCTGCGCCTGCTTCCGGTTCACTGGCGAGCTGTGGGCGAAAGCGGGCAGCGTGGCCCAGCCCAGAGTGGGTGTGGGAGTCGGCGTGGACCCTGGGAGGTGGGCCTCATGGCGGCCATTGGCGGAACCACTTAGCGCACCTGCCTTTCTTACCCCACTGCTAACGTTGACGTCGATGACGGGCTTAGAGGATTCCTTACTGACACCTCTTGTGTCACTCGGGGATGAAGACATGTCCCTAAGGTACCACTTTACCTACAACCCAGTTAAACTCCTTTGGCTACCTCGGGACCCCAGGGACTGTTAAAGCGTGTGCACTTACGAATTTTCCTTGTCCATCCTCGCCAGCAGGTCTTCCCAGGTCTGAGTCTCCACGTCTTGGTCTCTGTGTCCCCTCTCCTCCTGTGTCCCTCCTTCCTCCTCTCCTCTCCACATCTTCTGTTTGGTGTAAAACACCTGCAGGCTGGGAGAGGCAGGGGGAAAGCAAGCTGCCTTGGGGAACAGGAAGAGATTTCAGGATCAATGGGGAATCCGTGGACCCCACCCTTCTCTGCAGGCTGTTAGATGTCGGGGGGACAAGTCGTTCTCCTGAAGTGGGTTTCCCCAGACTCAGTTTTACAAACGTACTTAGTATCGTGCAGATTTCCTTTGAGGATTTCCGTCAACAGAGGAAAACGTCATTGCGTTGGTGCCTCGTGGGTACCGGTAACCGCACGAGCCTGCGGTCAACTACTGGGTCAGAACCCAAGAACGATGGCGTTGGCATCGCCTTCCTGCCGGTGACTGCAGTTGATGCCATTTGGCCAAACAGAATCATAAGCAAAATGGATGTTTCGGGTCATAGCGCGGCAAGGAATATATAGCTGCATTTCCTTCAATAAATCTACCCTCTTCTGCCTGGACAAAGACGTACAACCTATAGTGATTGACGTTTTCACCACTAAATTATACTATGTCTGTTTCTAGAAGAAATGTCTCCATTCCAAAATTAGCTAACCATCAACATAACATAAAATAACTTGAACACGGTGTCATTTCACGAAGATATTGATTCATGCAGACTTATTGGATTAATAACTGGTTTCCCATAAAAGGAGTAGTCACTATGTCTTCGGTAGACAGAAAAAATATACACTGTAGAACAATATATATTGGTACATTTAAGGCTGATTGCTGAGCTCGAATAAACAAAACAGTTTTCAGAGGCAACATTACAAATGAAAAGGGAGGTGACACAATGCAACTTACAAATGGATCCGGGGGTGATGGAAAGCTAATAAAAAAAGACAACTATTTATTTATTTGGGGCATTTGATTTTACTCTATTGGATTACACAAAGCTCTAATTTTTCACTGCAGTCAATCTGTATAAAAGTTCAACTGATTGAAGCATATATTTAATTCCCAAATGCCTTTTCTTTCAACCCCTACTTCTTCAGAGTTGGGCAACCTGTGGTGTCCTGAGGAGCAGAGAGGTTTGCCTACGTTGGAGCAACCAGACCAGAGGAGATATTTAAAGGTAACGGGTGATTTACTCAGTTCCTAAGGACAACCAATCTGCTCTCTCTCCTTGAGGACCGATTTTACCAATAGGTTGAGAAAATATGTTTCTCGGCCTTTTTTGTTTCTATTTTTGTTTTTCAAGTGGGATTTCTTCAGTGACGTTCCACGGTAATAAAGTAATTGAAGTAAATGAATAAAAATTAAAAAAAAAAATGGGATCCCTGGGTGGCGCAGCGGTTTAGCACCTGCCTTTGGCCCAGGGCGCGATCCTGGAGACCCGGGATCGAGTCCCACGTCGGGCTCCCGGTGCATGGAGCCTGCTTCTCCCTCTGCCTGTGTCTCTGCCTCTCTCTCTCTCTCTCTCTGTGTGTGACTATCATAAATAAATAAAAATTTAAAAAAAAAGTAATTGAAGCTCACCTTCCTGGTTACTCGTCTAACAAATCAACCCATGGCATCAAGAATAAAATTTGAGCACTTATCATACTGGTTTGGAGTGATTTGACCCAGCTGGGTTTTCGAAACTCATCTTTCTCCTCTCTTCCCCTTGCCATGTCCAGGGCTGGCCCCCTTCATCCTTTGAGTTTGTCATGCTCACCTGTACCATTATCCGTCTATCTGGACTCATCTGTAGCTCTCCACATGGCCATATCCTTCTTCTTATTGGACACCTTCTCTTGACCATTGGGTTCTCTAGAAAAAAAATAATAGTTTCATCTCTTCATGATCCTGTTTTATTTCATTACGACTGTGCTCTCCCGCCACGGGGGTATCAACTCCTCGGGGGCAGGAAGGGGCTATAGCCACAGGCGCCAGCACAGCGGTGGAAGCCAGAAGGGGCTCAACACCTGAATGGGATCATCTCTGGGAGGAAGACTCAGAAACGGAAAGTTTCTCATCTTGATCTGATCCCAGCTTTCTGGCGTGTCGCGGGAGGACACCCATCTTCTTCGTATCTTAGTTTTTCTTCCTTTAAGTAAGGGCGGCGTCCGTGTGCTGTCTGGAGACAGTGCGCAGAGGAACTCATTGCACAACAAAACAGGACGGAAATATAGGTATTTACTTACTTGCTCTTAAGGTGCTTTTGGGCTTATTCACAACGGGGTTCATTATACGGGCTTCATTAATACCGAGAGCCAACTGACTACGGCTGCGAGGCCACATCCTACCTGGGGACCAAAGCCAACCCAGGCCGTGGGGCATCCCTTCGGAGATGGCCGCATGAGCTTTCAGGATTCCCACAACTGGTTTTCCAATTTATCTTCTGGGGTTGAAACAGATCTCTGTTTCTGCAGTGGAACACTAGATTAAGTAGTTGTATTAAAAATGAATATTTTAAAGCGCTAGAATCACACACCATGAGATGGCCACCCAAGGAGAGACATGTGGGAATGAGACCCAGAAGGGACTGCAGATTCATGGTTCAATTTTATGCTTATTTCCGGGCAAAAGCTGATTGAGTGAGCTGGCAGGTAGAGCCGGGCCACCACTTCCAGCAATGTTTCTCTTTCTCCGGCCCCCGCTTCCCCCAAGTGGGTAGGCATTCGCATTAATCCAACAGTGGTAACTCCCCTGTAGCTTCAGGCTGCTCCAGATTATTTGTAGCTTGATTTATCGCTTCTCTGGAGACTGGTGCAGACAGCCTGTGAACTTCCAAATCCCTGGGAGGACTTGCTAGCTGCGTTCCCATCTGGAGGCAGTGAGGGGACCGCTCGCTTAGATCCCTCCCTCCAGGTGAGAGAGGTGGCCGCTTGGCAAGGTCTCCTCCGGGCTTTAGGAACAGTCTCGAACTCCCTGTGCCTGCCGACGCTGGGAGAGCCTTGCCCATCTGCCTCGCGTGGCCTGTGGAGTGCCCGAGGCAGCAGTCCAGCAGCATTTAGGGTCTTTTTAAGTCGGCGGAACCTGGAAATAGTATCGTGACACTGGTACCAAAGAGCCCTGTTGCCGCTGACACGTGCACCCGGGCAGGGATTGCGGAGCTCCCTAGTTCCTGTCCTCGCCTTGCGGGTCCAGAGCGGCTCCGCAAGTCTCTCCGGACGAGAGGCCTGGAATTGGCACCTCCGGCCGCCACTTGGCTTTGCACGATTTCCTCTGCCGTGTATCCTGGGACAATGAATCAAGACGTGATTGGCAAATGAAGATTTTTTTTTTTTCATTTTATTTTTTCCAGAGGACTCGATGCCTGCTGAATCTCATTTGCAATCGGAAAAGTGCAGAACTATTTTAATCCAGCACGAATGAGAGAAGGGAGAGAGGAGAAAGCCCTGGAGGAGAAGGGTCAGCTCCGCAGTGCACCTTGCCGCCACCCCCCAACCCCCTGGAACCGCCTCTCGGATTCCTTGACCCCCGCTTCCTTGTTTGTCCCAGCCGCCACCCCCCCGCACTGATTTGGTAATTTCCATCTCATCCTTCCTGAAGATAAAAGACACCATGGGCGGGATCCATGAATAAAAGTCGTTATTTATCGATGCCAGTTTTGGGGAACATTTTTCCTTCTGATTCATGAACCACTTTTCTACATTCGAAAAGCAGTTCATAAATCGTTCAGCGCGGGCAGAAATTAATAATAATGAATCCATTTACATAAAATAGTCTCATCCTGCCAGGTACTGATAATATTGGGAGCTGGAGCCTCTTTGGGAAGCCGGATGGCCCGTGTGTACGTGTGTGTGTGTGTGTGTGTGTGTGTGTTCACCTGCTTCAGACCTCAGGCCTTCTCTCTGTGAGCTTAACCCAAAGTTTAATTATTTAGTGTCCGGTCGTGATCACTGGGAGACTCTATTCGAAAAATATGGGATGATATGAAAACGAGAGAAGCCACTCAGCGTCCTACAAAGAACAGTCCCAAGCCATATCAGAGTTTCTATGGGGCCACGGTAACCCTTTGAGCAGTTCCAAGAAACGCACCAATCCACAGAAGCATGAACTCCCGGGAAAGACCATCACCGCTCGTTTGTGCGAACACACACACAGACACACACACAGAGACACGCACATTCACACGAGCATAGACACACAACGAGCTTCCGGGGCAATGAAGTGGATGCAAGGCCAGCAGGTTGATGTAAGGGAAACGGTGTTTTGCAGCGCACATGGCCCCAAGCACAGATTCTAACCATCGTCAGTAGGTTGTGCATGGAAAGAGGGCGCTGGGACCAAATAAGCTGGCGCAGCCCCCCGGTGGAGCCCAACTCCAGGGGCGTCCACCCGCGGCCGAGTCCCCCTCCACCAAGTGGGTCCAGGAGGCGGGCGGGACTCTCTGCTTTGTCTTGAGTTTCCCCCTCGGTTCTCCGGCTCCTGGGCCCTTAGAACCTGAGCGCCTCTGGTCCGGATGTGGCGCCTTTCTGAGCTGTGTATGTATCCCCTGTGCCCCTCGCAGGGCTCCTGCTCCTGTAGGAAATGTGTGGGTTTTGTTTCACGTGCATTTTTGTCTCGTTGGCACGCATTTTTGTTTGCATGCGTGTTTCATGTAAATGATACCGGGCTGTTAATCTCCCCGCCTGTCTTTCGCGTTACACGAGGGCAGCGTGACTGTCACATGTAACCACTGCCCCCCCCCGCCCCGCCCCGGCCCTACAAGCACATCGCCTGATGTTTTTGGTCTCACACGATGCTCCACGGTGCCCATCCATTCTCCCAGGAGAGGGCACCCATGTCGCAACCAGGTCGCCGTGCTGCAAGGAGCAGGCTCTGGGATGAGAGCAAGGGTTTCTTTGGGACACGTGTCCGGCCGCAGAATTGCTGGGCCATGACATCTACGTCTATTAAACTCGACTGGGTGGCACAGATGCTCCCAGGGTGGCTGCCTCGGCCTGCCTCCCCCCAGCAGGGATGAAAGGCCCACGCGCCTGCCAACACGTGGCACTACCCAGCTGTCTGTTTTGCCAGTCTAAATGGTGTGAAGTGCTATCTTGTTCTAATGGCATTTTTCTAATTACTAATAAATGTGAGCATCTCTTTATGTGCTTATTAATTAGCCTTTTGAATCTCTTCTGTAAATTGACTATTTATAGCCTTTGTACATTTTTTCCCCCTTCTGGGGTTGCTGTCTTCTTCTCGTCGATTCACAGGAGTTGCTTGTCGGTTTTGGACATCACAGCTACCTCTACCCCTGCCATCATGTCTACTCACCGCCCACAGTGTCTGCAGAACTCCTCAGCGTTTTGCTACAGGTCCCTGTGCAAGGGTCTGTGGTAGGGAGACGTCTAAGGTAGCCCCCAGCTGGTAGTCCCATGGTGAAACCTCCTGCCCCGGAGGGTGGGTCCCAGCTAGGGACCTACTTCTGAGCAAGGGGGTGCAGCAAAGAGGAGGAGAGGCCCCTCCGTGCCTGGATCACAGCAGATCGTGGCCTTCTCTCGGCTAGCAGGGGCTACGGAGGAAGGAAGCTGCCGTGTGGGAGGCTGGGGGAGCCAGGGGCTGAGAGTGGCCTCCGGCCTACACTCTGGGGGGAGCCGAGCTTGGAAGCGGATGGTTCCCGGGGTGGACTGGACCCGCCCGCAGCTCGGGCCGTGCCCTGGGTTGTGGCGTGGGACGGACCCTGGGCTAGAAGCCCCCGCTGAGGCACGGCCAGGTCTCCGAGCTGCAGGGACACTGCTGGAGGGCGCTGGGCATGAGGCCACCCACTCGCCAGCGCAGTTACCCGCACCTGTTCTGGGTCGCATCCCACAGGCGAGTCTTTAGTCCATCTCAACGTCAGCCTGGTTTGCGTGTTAGGAAGGGATCCAGGCTTAGTTTTCCACAGAATTGTGGTGAATAATTTCAGACCTGCCACTTCGGGAAGGTGGGGGGTCGGTGATGGCTTCAGGCGGCAGCACCTTCAGCCGAGCACTTTGTGAAAGACAAGCTCCAGCTGCGCTCGTTGGCTGTGTGCGGCCTTGGCGAGGGGCCGGCGGAGCTGGGCTCCCCCAGGCGGGGTGGTGGGGGCCTTTCCCTGGCCCCTCCCTCCGTGTGGCTCAGTCTCAGGAGCTCACTTGGGAACACCAACCGTTGAGAAAGTGGAGCCTTTGTTCTGGAAGCCTCCTCGGAAAGACAGGTCCCTTCGTAAGTGGACAAGACCACTTGGAAGGGAACAATCCTGTGTTCACAGCGGGCTTTCCTACTGACTGGCTGTGCTCCCTTGAGGGGGTTTACTTTCCTCTGTGGCCTCAGTTTCCCCATCTGGCTCCTGGGCGACTTCTTTCCACTTTAATGGCTACATGGAAAGGATGGAGACATCTTCGTTCCCAAGGAAGACTAGGAAGGTCTCAGAGAGTAAGGATTTTCACAGCCTAGTGGAAGAGGAAGGTGCCCCCCCAGCACACACCCCAGCAGCAGGTCCAGGCCAGGGCAGTGGATCGCTGCTTCCTCCGGCTGCAAGAATTGCCTCTGCCAGAACTTGCCGGTGTTCAGGACCCCGGTGTCCTGCAGGGGACCTCCAGCTCTCTTGGATGAGATCAGACCTATTAAAACAGCTCCAATATCCGACAGTGGCCTCTTGTCTCCTATCACAGCCACGATGCAGTCTGACAAAGATCCCTGCCTTTAATTTTCAAGTCTCTGTTAGGGGGAGAAATGAAATGTGTGTGAATCTGACTCACACTAATGCTGTTCGGGGAAGTCTTACCCAGGCAGCCGTTTGAAATCATTCCTCCCAGAGAGGGAGTCCCACTGCTCATCTGATCTGCAGAGACAGACGAGGAGGCACCCACACACCACAGTTGCTCTGAATGGGTTTGGAACTTTGCAAAACACCGGGCAGGGGCATGACTTCCCGTCTGAGAAGCCTACAGTAAGTGGGAACTACCTTTGGGGATCATGCGCTTTTGTGATAGAGCCTTAGGAGACGCGTGTGCTGTACAGGTTGTCTGGATAAGGTCATCACCTTAGTGATGATGTCATCACCACCCAAGGCGCTGATGGAGCAGGACCGTGGGTGATTCTGGTCAGAGAGAGAGAGCGTGACAGGTTGATGTGGCATCCGATTGGCTTCTGCTTCGTTTACGCGATAGCTTCAGTTGTCATTGAGGAACCCATAAAATCCCACGACAAAACCACCAACCAAAAATACCAAAACCGCGGCTGCTGCGAACCCTGCTTAGTGAGCTCTGCTGTGAGAATTTGACGCGCCATCTTGCTGAATCCTCAAAACCGTAACCTGAAGCAAATAAATGCCCCTATTATCTGCACTTTACAAGAGAGAGTAAGCAAAGGTGTGCTCTAGGGTCAGCCAGAGAGGTGACAGCAACGAAAGGTCAATTTGTTATAGAGAAAGAAACCGTGGGCACAGCTGAGACACAAATGACAGATTGGGAAAAGGTATCCCGTAATTTCCTTGACCGACACGCGGTGGTATTTAAGCAACACAAAGAAAGCTAGCAAACGCAGGAGAAAGAAACAACCCAAAAAAGAGACAGAGGATGCGAAATAAAGTGACTTACAAAAGTAGAAATCCAAAATAATAACGTACAAAGATGCTCAGACTCATTAGAAATCAGAGAAATGCCAATTAGAGCCATGAGAAGATGCCCCTTTGTATGTTTTGGGTTGGCACACGGCGGACAGCTGCATGCGGCTAACCGAGGGCAGGATGTGGGGCTCCGGGAATTCTCACATGGAGCTAGGTGAGGTGTAGACCGAGGCAAGCATTCTGCAAAACAACCTGGCACAGGTGAGTCAAACGACAGCCTACTTCCTCCCTGACTGGGCAGCTCTGCTCCTCAGTACACATCTCTACGAAATTCTCACACAGGTCCCCAAAAAGACCTGGGCAAAGGTGTTCGTTGTGGCCTTGCCTGTGGTCCCGGGGAGCCGGAAGCAGCGTGGGCATCCATCCCCGGGAGAGCGAAGGCCTGTGTCATCGGGTGGACCCCCTCCTCAGGGCATCATGCAGCAGTAGAAGCTGCAGACTATGTCATCACTTGGCAACAGGCATGGGCATAAAAACACCAGGCTCTGAGAAAACAGTAAGAAACAGAATAAGATAATTAATGCACTGCCATTTGCACAAAAAAAAAAAAAAAAAAAAAAACACCTGCACAAGAAACGTCCAATCACACTTTGAAAGAAACATAGAAAGGGAAGGGGAGTGGGGACAGCAAAGAATTAAAGGCGAGGGAAGTAGCTGGAGGAGGTGGGGATTTGGGGACCGAATTCCCCGTTACTTTATATGGGAGAGAAGGGACTTGAACTTGCTCAAAGGCTGGCAGGGAGAAGTCAGTGAAGGGCAGGAGTAAAGAGGCAGGGGACAGAAGTGGGAGAGGTGGGAGGGGGCCTGATGAGCAGGGAGGGGACGAGCTGGATGGGTGGACAGGAAAGAAGATAAACAGGGTTAACTCTTGAGAATGAGCTTAGGAAATTGAAGGGGCTCCTGTGTGATCACCTCGGGAGAATAAAAAAATGGATGAGAGGGCGCCTGGGGGGCTCAGCGGCTGAGCGCCTGCCTTGGGCTCAGGCCGTGACCCCAGAGTCCTGGGATCCAGTCCCACGTCGGGTTCCCGCAGGGAGCCTGCTTCTCCCTCTGCCTGTGTCTCTGCCCTTCTCTCTGTGTCTCTCATGAATAAATAAACAAAATCTTAAAAAAAAAAAAAAAAAGGAAAGAAATGGATGGCACGGTAAGAATTTTGAGGAGAGTAGAGAAGATGGGAATGAGCTAGGAAAAGGATCAGGGGGTCAGCGGAGGGCCCAGTGCGGGGGCGACTACTGGGGCTGATGCTGGGCTGGTTCTGATGGGCAGGAGGGCTGGGGGATAGAGGGGTGAGGGAGTGAGGGGATGGGCCCTGGGTTGGGAAGAAAGGGAGGAGCATGGAAAATAACAGGAGGAACCTGAGGGCTGAGCCATCTGAAGAACATGCAAGGCCACGAATACCAGCCCTGGGTCCAGTGAGCAAAAGCCAGAGGTCGAGAGGATGGCGGTCACGGCGCGCACTGTGCGCATTTTCAAATGCCAGCGTGGAGCAGTTCTGGGAAGGCCGGGCCGATGGCTGGCCAGGGAGAGGGTGAACTTGCTCAAGATAACGGCAAGATTTGCGCTAGAGGGAGCATCTTTTGGCTGCCTCCAAACCCTCAGCACGTGGGGGGACGGGAGGCGCCAATTCCCCAACTAAGAAAGGGAACAAGATGCCCCAAAAGGTGGACCGGTGTGCGGGGGCCAGCACCCCTTCACGCGGTCGCACGCACACTTCCCTACAGCCCCGGCCTTAACCCTCGAGCCCAGAGGCTGGAGCCTCCCTTCTTCAGGGACCCGGTAGAGGGGTTGTCGCAGCAGGAATGTTCAAGAGAAAGAAATGGCGGTAGAGTCCAAGCTCACGAGTTTCAACACAGCGCGGCCAATTGTTTGAAAGAAAAAGGGTTTTGAGATTCCAGGAATATAATTTTTGTCATAGGTAAACATTTTTGGCAGAACAAAGATGAGGCCATATCATCGTATCCCAGACCCACAACCAAGACCCTCAGAGAGGGGTGAGGAGAACCAGGGGGGGACGTCTGTAGTGGAGGTGGAAGCAGAGGCACAAAGCCTCCCACTGCCCTCGTCCGAGCATGACCCTGCGTGCAGCCCTCAGCCCTGTCCTGGTGGAGGAAGGTGAGGAGGTGACCAGTCTGATGCCTGCTGATCCCTGCACACGAGCGTCGTCTGTTCCGCAAGGTTGGGTTCAAGGTACCGTTGATCCGTCTAGGCTGCCCGCTTAAGAACACAGACGGATCCTAAACTGGATTCCCCGTGAGCTGGACAGGGTGGTGTGAGTCTCTGGGGGCAGAGATGGAGTTTGGAAGGGAAAACCTTTATTCCTTCCCAAGGAGGGAAGGGGGGCATCACTCAAATGCTTAACCACCTTTGTCACACGAGCAAAATGGGAGCAGCTTGCTGGGACCTGCCGATCATGGGTCCTCTAGCCGTCGGGTGGCAGAAGGTGCCAGGGTCTGAGGGAGGGCTGGGACGGCCAGGATGCGGAGGGCCCTCGGGGTTCGGGAAACTGGCTTTTTGCCAACCAGGACAGGAACATTTCTGCATCTCAGCTGCCGATGCGGCTGTGCTGGTGCATGTTGGCCCTTGAGCGCCGCGCTTCTGGCCGGAACTCGGTGGAAAGTGGGGGGAGGGGGGGTCTACACTCCTGCTTATTGCAGGGAAACAAACCAGACGGTGGAGTAACGATGTCAGGTCCCGAGAGGTCCCCGGACTCGCAGGGCACAGACGGGAATGGCAAAGGTCGGGGGACACACGTGGCGTGAGGGGCTTTTCAAGACCGCGCCCTGAGTCCAAGGAGCGACTCTGGATCAAAACGCGACACTTGGAAAGACCCTGGAGCTTGAAATCACAGGTGTGTAGGTAGAAGGGCTCCTCAAATTCCCCGTGTGACATCTAGGTGCTGATGTCCATGGAGGGCCGCTCGGTGACAACAAGTCCGACTCCGGCCACCGAGGCTGCCTGGCTGGCGGTCCTCCCTGCCTGGACAACCCCACTCCCAGGGGGAGCATCTCTCAAGCAGGTGCCCGATGCAAATTTGTGCTGTGGGGTAACTGATTTGGAGGCGCTGAGTTGGGGGGCCCAGCCAGGCCGAGGAGCCAGGAGCTCCGGAAAGACAGCTGGCACCTTCTGTGGCCGGGGAGCGAGCCCCAGAGTGAGGGCCCCGATCAGACACGGCGATGCATCTGTTTTTGCTCACCCTGAGATGACAGGGACATATCGATCCTATGGTTCACTGGCTCGCACAGGGCTGGGGGCAAAATCAAGGCAACGAGTACAAGAGACGATGGCACCGCAATCACCGTCATTAGGGGGAGTGGAGTCCGCAGCATTTGGCCCGTCGTGGAGGCAGGAGACTGTGGGGGAGATCTGGGCACGTTCCAAACACAATCAAATCCTGCAGGCATTAGGAGCGTTCCCGAATCCACATCGCTCCATGCCAGGATGCTGAAACACTGAAGGACCATTACCCCCTGGCCCTTCTATTTCTGTCTGCTGTGAGCACTCCTTTGGAAATGGTGGGGAATTTGCATTTATCAGAAAATTGCTTACTTACTCTAATCAGCTATTTTTAAGGTTTTATTTTAGCTAGATAATGAATAAGACTAAATTGATGTCAGGCATGAAGTAATTTTAACCAATACCTTCAAAAGTCTATAATACCAAATATTGGAAAATTATATGTAGGGTAATCTAAATAATGAGATGTTAAAATTTCTTGGATCCCGGGAACTCTTCTATTCATTTTGTTCCTCTCTCTCTTTCAACCTCACTGTGGGAGGCTCCGCCGCTGACATCTTTATATATGATGTTCTCATTTCAAAATGCCACTGAACCTTCAAATGAACACTTGCGTATGATCCTTGAATACAAAAATACTTAAATCAAGATTTTTATGTTTTGGTGCAGTCAGCCAGAATGCAGAGAGAGACATGGGAAGGCTTGGCTCGGGTCCCTACCCCGGGAAAGGCGGCAAAGGTCCTTCTAAGGAAAGGGAGGCCCCTGGCAAGGGAGGCACGTGACCAGCGAGCGACATAGATGCATCCGGAATCAGCGAGGGGTGAAGCATGGAAGAGCGTCCTCCCTCCGTAACCAAGTCACGAGAGAAGGCCTCCTTACACCAGGGGCCCGAGCACGTGCTCCGGGAAGCAAGCGTGTGACACGTGGCTGCTGTGCCCAGCGCAGGTGGCTCCCTTTGTGGCCAGAGGGTCCTCCGCGAGGTCTACGTGAAGACCCGGCAGGTGCCTGGCCACCACCTGCTAATGTTCTGTGCGCTTCTATCCTGGCACCCAAAGGACTGAGCACCCGCTGTGTGCCGGGACTGGGCTGGACGCGTTCCTGGGGGTTGAACTTGATATCCAGGGAGCTGTATGTCTACCTGGATCACACTTTTTAATGGGCGGGGACGTGGAAGCGTGCAGGCGCCACACGGAGGGGGGGGAGTCAGCGTGAGAGCCCACATCCACCGGGTCCTGGATGTCACACCCTCGAGGGGGCTGCCGGAGGTTGGGGACGACTCTGGGCATTCGCGACTCAGCCCCAGATCCAGGAACCGGCCGCGGGGGAGGCCTCCGAAGGTTTAGTAAGTAGTTACGTGTTGCCGAAATCGGTCAAACACTTTGAAAGTTCAAAATTGTGAAGCAAGGGAAGCCCGCGTGGCTCAGCGGTTGAGCGTCTGCCTTTGCCCCAGGGCGTAACCCCAGGGTCCAGGATCGAGTCCCGCGTCGGGCTCCCTGCAGGGAGCCTCCCTCTGCCTGTGTCTCTGCCCCTCTCTCTCTGTGTCTTATGAATAAATAAATAAAATCTTAAGAAAATAAAATAAAAAATAAATAAAATTGTGAGACAAATAGGGGAGGAGATTCCCCGGGAGGAGGACCTTCGTTTACTCGGGCACTGAGCCTGCCTTGGTTCTGCGTGGGGAGCGCTGGTCCTCCCCAAAGCTTAGGCCTGTGGGGCCAGCCACCGGCCAGCGTCACCCAGAAGCACAAGGGTCTCAGGCGGTGACGGGGGCAGGGGGCAGGGGCAGGGCTGCAGCCGGGCCGGACTCACCGCGTGGAGAGAGGTCCCACGGGCCGGGGAGCCGCTGCGTGCACGCGTCCCTTCGGATGAGGGGCAAGACCACTCCGACTGAACCTTCCAAGCTCCGCTCAGTCGTTACCCGCTCCCACACCGTCCCCAGATGCCAGGAGGCAGGGCTGGGAGGCCTGGTGGGTGCCGGCCCCACCCCACTGGATGTTCTGGGGCCTCACGCCCTGCTCGGCCCGAAGCTTGGAGAGAGCAGAGCCTGGCTGAGCGCCGTCCCCATGGGAGGCCGCAGGGAGCAAGTGGAGCCCACGCAGGAAGCTGTGCCGGGGGAGGGGAGAGCAGGTGGCAGCTGGGTGCGGCCGTCCCCCGAGGGATGGGCGTCCAGACTGCTGGCTACCCGCGGGCCCCAAAGCGGAGGAAGTGGCCTGCAGAGTGGCCTCCTCGGGGCCCCTCCGGGTGGGTGCGCGGGGCTGGGGGGCCGTGCTGGCCAACGGAAGGGCGAGGCTGCTCGGGGTGGGGGTGCGTCCCTTTGGCCAGCACTTCGGCAAGAAATTCTCTCCTGCATTGGCAGCACCCGAAGTGGCCGCACAGCAGGGAGGATGCAAGTAGGGACCTCACTTCCCATCTGACTGGTCCACGGACTATTGCTTTTTTTTTTTTTTAAGATTTTATTTACTTATTCATGAGAGACACAGAGAGAGGGAGAGAGGCAGAGACACAGGCAGAGGGAGCAGCAGGCTCCATGCAGGGAGCCCGACGCGGGACTCGATCCCGGGACCCCGGGGTCACACCCTGGGCCGAAGGCGGTGCTGAACAGCTGAGCCATCTGGGCTGCCCGGACAATTGTTTTTTTAAGGAAACTCCACCCCCAACGTGGGGCGCGAACTCATAACCCCGAGATCCAGATTCGCTCGCTCCACCGACTGAGCCGGCCAGGTGCCCCTGCATTGAAACTACTGCCTGCACCTCTGGGGCCGCATTGCGGGGCTCGGAAAGGTCGGAAGTGGGACAGAGACACAGAGGAAGCCGCAGGAGAGGCGAAGGCAGAGGGGAGCCAGAGAAGAGGGCGCGGGGACAGGCTGCGGAAGGGCCACGCAGGGCGGGAAGGAGCCGCACCTGCCATCCCCGCGGTAGCCTGCAGCCCGCCGGCACCCCGCCGCGCCCTGTTCTCCCACCCGGCGGAAAATTTAAAATCATATTTCCCTCTTTTGTCTGATACTCAATTCCCCCGAGGAATATTTTTGTTTGGCTTTGTTTTGTTGTTTTGTTTTTTTTTTTTTGTTTTTTTTTTTTTTAAAGGAAAAATGTTCACGGAAGGTTATAAAACACATATAATTTACTCACGGTAATTGCCCACATGTTATTTATGTGCCGCGCTGGCAGTGAAACAGAGAAGAACGACTTGATCAATGCATTAGTCTAATCACGGGGTTCCTGCTCTTAATTTCTTTTGTTGGTAATTTCCATACTCGGGCAGCAACGCGTAGAATTATCTCGATTTACAGATCTCGAGACCCTGGGGAAAATCTCTTTGGAGCCATTCCTGCCTCCTGGGGAACTTGGTATTTATTCAGTCCTGACTTTGAGAGCCCTCTCATCCGGATTCAACAACTCCAAGTAACTCCTTAGGAACGTCGTGGGTCTCTGTGACACTTTCCCTCTTTTAATTGGCGATTCTGGGGGGCTGAGGAGCAGCTCACGGGGCGCGGGAGGCCAGGGGAGGCCGCGGCTCGGCAGCCTGGGCGTTTGGCGGAAAACCAACGGGCACAACCCAAACCCGCTGCTCCTTCTGTTCCTCCTCAACGCGTGCAAGTCCCCCGCTTCGCTTTGCCCGGAGTCTGTAATACAATATTTTTCCAGGGCCAAGGACTTATGGTAAAGCCTCCTGGAGGCCGCGGGAGAAGTTTCCTGTAAGGCCCATTTGCCTTGACACAAGGAGACGCAGCGCGTGCCGTCAGCCAGGCCTGCCGAGCAGCGCCTTTCCCTGCCGGTTGCTGGCGTCCCGGGGGGACGAGCAGAGCTTCTTTGTCCTGGGTCAGCACCTTGGGCTCTTCCAGCGGGGACGGGCTGCGATCCCTCAAACCGCCACGGGATGTGGGCGACCCCAGCCCTTTGGTGGAGCAAAGGCCTTCAGAGGGGCCCACCCTGAGATCTCACAGACGGTGTCGTGTCTGAAGGTCCACGGACGTGGCTGAGGGGCCAGAGAGAGGCGGGCGGGCCGCTATCGGGAGGCACAGCCCAGAAGGCCTGGGGTTTCGGGTCGGCGGCGGTGGACACCAGCACCCTAATACCAGGGAATGCTTCCCTGATAGCGGTCGCGCTCGTGAGGACCCCGACTGGGCCCGCCCCCTGATGGTCAACATCTGGAGTCATCGGCACACAGGCCACAAGCGACACAGAGGGGGCATTGACGTCCAGGTTCCCTCTGGGCCCACAAGTGCCTTTCCTTCCTTCGCCAGGGGAGCCGTCACTTCTCAGAAAAAACCCGGCCAAGCGTGCGGCAGGGTGACCCCCCCGCCCCCGCCCCGGGGCTCGCTGGGGACCCCGACGTCCCCAGGACGGGAGACTCGCGGTGCCTGAGGCTGGTCAAGCTCTGGGCCAAACCGGGACAGGCTGGTTTCCTTATCTGGAAGTGAAAACAAAACCTAAGCCCTCGGAGCAGGGTTAATACTCAAAGCCGTGAGAACGAGAAATCAGTGGCCGAGCGGCGGTTTGAGGACGGGGTGCAGCCTTCCGGTGAGGTTTATTCGACATGTGGGGCGTCCCTAAAGCATTTTAAATAGAATGTGTTTGAAATTCGGGACATTTCCTGCAGGAAGCCGAATCCCGGAGTAGAAAGATCAGGCCCCAGAAGGCCGCGGGGGCAGTGGGGCCGGTTGCGGCCCAGCTCACCTCACAGGGGAGGTCCCTGGCTTGGGTTTCTGGTGTCTGGAGAAGGGGGGCGTGTTACGCTCAGGGACCGGGAAGCACCTTGCGATAGGTCCCCAAATATCAAATCTGGTGGCAGAAGTCCTTTCTGTCGAGGCCTTGGCGGCCTTTCCAGGTTGCCTCTCCCAGGGTCCCACGCAGAGCAGAGCAAGATCCTCTTGTGAAGCCCAAATCCCAAACACATCTCCAGCACCAGGAGGTTCACAGGCCCTCATCGCGGCTCCCCGTGAGGGCCGGAGGCTCGGGGCTGCGGCGGGCAAGGGCCTCCTGATTCCCACGGGAAAACGAACGTGTCCCCTGCAAGGGTTTTCAGGATGAAGCTAGGCCCCGGGTGGTATCGTTCGAAATGTGCCGCTCCGCGCCAGCGCCGCCCGGCTGACCGCCACGTAGGTGCTCGGCCCTAGGAAGCACGTTCCCGGGTGTCATTCCAGTTCCTGTTCACATCAGTCGTGGAAGCCGGATGATGCCATGTTCCCCGGATGGACGAAGCCCAGAGAGCTTGGGGTGGCCCAGCCCGGCACTTTTCACCCCCGATTTCCTTCGTCCTCAGCGCCAGGCGGGCGGTAAACCTTTAGTAACCAGGAGGCCCAGCTAACCAGAACGTGCCTTTGTCTTGGAGATCCTTCCAGAATGATTTTCTTTACAGGAAACGCCCCTGGAGCTGCAGCCTTCCCTGCTCCTCTTCTGAGAGCCGTAGGTCTTCCTGGCAGCCCAGCGAGGCCTGCACTTCAGAGCGGGTGCTGCAGGGCTTACCGCTACGGGCCAGGCGGGCTGTGGGCCGAGGCCCAGGACTCCCCCCTTCTCCCCGGGGGACGGGCTGCCTCCGTGGCTCCCCGTGCGGCACGGCCACCCGGGAGCCCGACAAAGACGACCACCCCGGCGGGGTCCTCCCTATTCTTCGGAAACCTTCCGGATGTTCTTGCCCTGCGCCCCGACCTTGCGGTCTTACCCTTGCGGCTGAACAAGAGACACACAGGGCCTCTCCACTTGGCTGTGTGCAGCTTAGCGAATGCGGATGAAGACCGTATAAATAATTCACATCACTCAAGAGGTGGTGAGCCGAACAAGTCCCTTCTGGTTACATTTATTTAAAGATAAGGTGAAACTAAGTGAGTGATGGCCCAGTTACAAAGGCCAGGGTCCAAGGGGGATTGGGACACTCTGAGTTACACCACCAGAGTGATTTGTGCAGAATTATGTCAACTTAGAGATCCTGGCACCTTGGGGGAAAAAGAAATGTCTTATCTCTAAGAAAAGTGATACGCGATGAGTATTTTCCAAGTACGGCCCACGAGCTGATGCTACAGAGTTCAGTTTGGCTCCGGCAGGAACAAAATTTCTATTCCAGTCTAAAAGGACCTCGGAATTAGTGACCGCAAGGTCGTCTTCACTCGGAAACGTCGCTCGGGGACTCCTCGGACACACGGGTGGGTCCTCCGGGTCCAGGGGTTTGTTCTTTCCAGAACGAAGCGCGGGTGAGCTTCCAAAGGGACGAGAGGGCCTTTGACTGGACTCCATCGGCGAGGAAGACGTCGTCTCAAAGCTCAAGCGAGGGAAGAGGTTACGGGGTGGCCGCAGGCCCGGGCGCCCCCCGACTTGGCAAGGTGGCGCGAAGCCCTTCGTCCCCTCCAGATCTTTGCCTTCCCTGGGCTGCGGCCGCATGTTTCCACCGCCCCCTTCCCCCCCTTTTCCCACAGTGCCCCCTGCATATTTCCACGGAAGACTTTCAGAACTTTGTAATAAGGAGATTGCATCGCCAGCTGACAATAAAATTTACGAAGCAGAGAAAGCTTCCGTTAATACTTTCCGAGCGTCTTTGTTTTTGAACGACCAAGATGCTGAGAATATTCCAATTCACTAACCCTGCCTCCAACAGGCAGCGGAACAGTTAGCGGGGTTGACAGATAGATGCAGCCACGATGCAATAATCCTTGCTGCATTGAACTTTGTATTTAAACACTTATTTTATGTTTAATTAATTTCTCCAAAGTGGAAAACTTCCAGGCTGCCTTTGAAGCAGACGGTTTGCGTAAAATATTTTGCTTTAAGAGTGAGGGAGAGGAGAAGGAGGATGGAAATCGGGGAAAAAAGGTTTGTGTTTTTCCTGTTGTTTTTTCAAATATGATGTGACACAGTGAAAAAGCCTCCTGAAAGCACAATTCTTTGTGTGATGGAACAGAGATGCACCTATGAGTCTCACTTCATCAAAGAAACAGACGTGTATCTATAATTTATGCTTTGCTTTAAGCCTCCGCTGATCTGATGTGGCTTTTTTTTTTTAAGACAACACAGGCAGCCCTGGCATCACTTGTCAATCACTGGGGCACGCTCAGATCGGAGACCATTAGTCGAGGAGATGGCAGGTTTCTTTAATGACGCTTTCATATGTGCCGTGCTGGCAGCGAAACAGAGAGGGTCGGACTTGATCAATGCATCAGTCTAATCA